>NC_057810.1:103989734-104067924 GCF_018294505.1 Triticum aestivum
AGTGCGAGTTACCGGGCAAGTTTGTCGCGGGCTGCATAATCGCTAAGCTCCCCAATTCCTGGAGGAACTTTGCCACCACTCTGAAACATCAGAGGCGTGAATTCTCTGTGGAGGATGTCATTGGCCATCTGAGTGTTGAGCAGAACTCAAGGGCAAAGGACTCGCACGGAAAAGGGGTCGAAGGAACTTCTGTGGCCAATATGGTGCATCAGAAGAACTCCAATTCCCACAAGCCCAGGGGAAAGAACGGTGTCCAACAGACTGCCGACTTTAAGAAGAAGGGTAAGAAGACCTTCAAGAAGAACAAGAAGGATGAGGGCTGCTTTACTTGTGGTTCGGCTGAACATTGGGCCAACAAGTGCCCAAACAAGTTAAGAAGTCAGGACAGGACTCCAAGTCTGTCAACATGATTGTGGGCAACAATGAGAATGGTGCATCTGGGTACGGTAATTTATTTACTGTTTTTTCAGTGTTTCAGCCTACCGATTGGTGGGTGGACACAGGTGCAGGTGTTCATGTGTGTGCTGACATTTCATTGTTCTCTTCTTACCAGGTCACAGGCCACGGGTCCGTATTGATGGGGAATGGCGCGAGTGCTTCTGTTCATGGTGTTGGCACGGTCGATCTGAAGTTTACTTCGGGAAGGATCGTGCAGCTGAAGAACGTGCAGCATGTCCCCGCCATCAAGAAGAACCTCGTTAGTGGCTCCCTTCTATGTAGAGAAGGGTTTAAGTTGGTATTCGAGTCTAATAAATTAGTTGTTACAAAGTATGGACTATTTGTTGGAAAAGGTTATGAGAGCGGAGGGATGTTCCGCCTTTCCCTCGCAGATTTTTGTAATAAAGTCGTGAACCATATTCATTCGAATGTTAATGAATCTGAAGTTTGGCATTCACGTCTTTGTCACATTAGTTTTGGTGTTATGACGCGGCTAGCCAAGTTGGATTTAATCCCGAGTTTCACTTTAGCCAAAGGTTCTAAGTGCCTTTCATGTGTGCAAGCTAAGCAACCTCGCAAGCCTCATAAGGCCGCGGAGGAGAGACACCTGGCACCATTAGAACTCATACATTCTGATCTTTGTGAGATGAATGGTGTGTTGACTAAAGGTGGAAAGAGATACTTCATGACATTGATAGATGATTCCACTAGATATTGCTATGTGTATCTGTTAAATACTAAAGATGAGGCTCTACACTACTTTAAAATCTATAAGGCAGAAGTTGAAAATCAACTTGAAAAGAAAATTAAACGAGTCCGGTCAGATCGTGGTGGAGAGTACTTCTCGAGTGAGTTTGATTCCTTCTGTGCGGAACACGGCATTATTCATGAGAGGACGCCTCCCTATTCACCCCAGTCAAACGGGGTTGCCGAGCGGAAAAACCGTACTCTAACTGATTTGGTTAACGCCATGTTAGATACATCGGGTTTATCCAAGGCATGGTGGGGGGAGGCTATATTGACGGCATGTCATGTCCTGAATAAAGTTCCGACAAAGGATAGTGAGATCACTCCCTATGAGAAATGGGCAAAGAGAAGGACGACACTCTCGTACTTGCGCACTTGGGGCTGTTTGGCGAAAGTCAACGTGCCGATCCCCAAAAAGCGTAAGCTTGGACATAAGACCGTGGACTGCATTAATTTGGGCTACGCTAAGAACAGCGTTGGCTATAGATTTCTAGTAGTGAAATCTGAGGTACCTGACCAGAAGATCGGTACAATTATGGAGTCTAAGGATGCTACATTCTTTGAGGATATTTTTCCTATGAGAGATATGCAAAGCACTTCTAGACAGGAATCTGAGGAGACTCCTGAACCTGCCATCCCTATGGAATATTATGAACAAACACATGATGAAAATCCCGAGGAGGATGACGAGGAAACCCTTGGTAGGGGCAAGAGACAAAGGACTGCAAAGACCTTTGGTGATGATTTCTTCGTGTACCTCGTGGATGATACTCCCACTTCTATTTCAGAAGCGTATGCCTCTCCAGAAGCTGACTACTGGAAGGATGCGGTCCGTAGCGAGATGGATTCCATCATGGCTAACGGGACATGGGAGATCACTGACCGTCCCTATGGTTGCAAACCACTGGGATGTAAGTGGGTGTTCAAAAAGAAGCTTAGGCCCGATGGTACGATTGAAAAGTACAAGGCTAGGCTTGTGGCCAAGGGCTATGACCAGCAAGAAGAGGAAGATTTCTTTGATACTTATTCACCTGTGGCTAGACTGACCACCATTCGAGTATTACTCTCGTTGGCGGCCTCACATGGTCTTCTCGTCCATCAGATGGATGTTAAGACGGCTTTTCTAAATGGAGAGCTAAAGGAGGAAATCTACATGCAACAGCCTGATGGCTTTGTGATAGATGGTCAGGAAAGAAAGGTGTGTAGGTTGATAAAATCTTTATATGGCCTGAAACAAGCACCTAAGCAATGGCATGATAAGTTTAATACAACTCTGACATCTGTTGGTTTCGTTGTTAATGAGGCTGACAAATGTGTATACTATCGCCATGGTGGGGGCGAAGGAGTTATACTGTGCTTGTATGTTGATGACATACTGATATTCGGAACAAACCTCAAAGTCATTGAGGAGGTCAAATCGTTTCTATCTCAGAACTTTGAGATGAAAGACCTTGGTGTGGCTGATGTTATCTTGAACATCAAGCTACTGAGAGATAATGAGGGTGGGATCACACTTCTGCAATCCCATTACGTTGAGAAGGTGTTGAGTCGTTTTGGATATTCGGACTGCACACCATCTCAAACACCATATGATCCTAGCGTATTGATTCGAAAGTCCAAAGGCATGGCTAAAGATCAATTGAGATACTCTCAAATCATTGGTTCACTGATGTACCTAGCGAGCGCAACGAGGCCTGACATCGCGTTTGCTGTGAGCAAACTGAGCCGGTTTGTTTCCAAACCGGGTGATGTACATTGGCATGCTGTTGAGAGAGTTATGCGCTATCTGAAAGGTACTATGAACTATGGACTTCACTATACCGGATACCCGTCGGTACTTGAAGGGTATAGTGATGCGAATTGGATCTCTGATGCTGATGAGATGAAGGCCACAACTGGGTATATGTTTACTCTTGGAGGTGGCGCTGTTTCCTGGAAGTCTTGCAAGCAAACGATCTTAACGAGATCGACAATGGAAGCAGAATTAACGGCATTAGACACATCTGGTGTTGAAGCGAGATGGCTTCGAGATCTTTTGATGGACTTGCCATTGGTTGATAAACCGGTTCCGGCTATCCTTATGAACTGTGACAATCAGACTGTCATCACCAAGGTGAAGAGTTCAAAGGACAACATGAAGTCCACCAAACACATAAGAATGAGATTAAAAGCTGTCAGAAAATTAAGAAACTCCGGAGTGATAGCGTTGGACTATGTCCATACGGCTAAGAATCTGGCAGATCCCTTTACGAAAGGGCTATCACGTGTAGTGATAGATAGTGCATCGAGGGAGATGGGTATGAGACCCACATGAGTTGCCATGGTGGTAACCCAACCTATGTGATCGGAGATCCCGTGAAGTAGGACCTGGGGAAACAAGCCAGTGGTGAACTGAGGAGAGTAACTTTACTAACCCACTCCGTTGGAGATGCAATACTCTCGGAAACTGTACGGAAGGATGACTATTGTCTTAATGTGTTCCAAGGCTTATATGTATAAGCAAGATGCTATCCTACAGAGCGATCTTTGGAGGAACACACCTATGTGAGCCCGACTGCTAGTCACAGTCTATGAGATTGGGGTGATCTCTAGTAAGCTCATGAATAGGCCAGGAGTGTGACTTATATGCTCCACCCGAGGGGTCAGCCTTCGGCAGCCCAGTACTAGTAAGACATGTGGTGAAACTTCTTTACGCCAAACTGACAATTCAAGGCATAGTCCATTGTTCAGTTGTGAAGGAATGTAGCTACTTGCTCTAGGTGAAGCTCAACCTTAACAGGTCTTCACTGAAACACTAGTATATCAAAACAGTATTTGGAACAGAGGACACTATGGGCCCTCGAGATCTGGTGGGGGATTGCTGAAATCTGAGATGGGCTCTAGGCCCATATTGCAATTTCTGAAAAATCTCTAAGGGCCCATGTGGGTTATATGGCACTAGGTGTGTGGGAAGTTTAGTCCCACCTTGGAAGTGGAAGGAGAGTTGGAGTGGTTTATAAGGGACTCTCTCCCTCATGCTATTGGAGCTTGAGAAGAGATGAGGCCCTCGCGCACTCCTCCTCCTCCGCTCGCCTCGCCACGCCACGCCTCGTCACGACGCGCCGCGGGTTGCGGGATTGAGCCGAGCCGAGCTCACTCCTATGCGCTTCTTTTTGCCGGTCAGGAACGGAGAGTCTTTGACAGGTGGGGCCACGATCTGAGACGTCGGATCGTGGGCTACCGACTTGGACGTGGGTTCAGCCCACGTCTCTCCACGCGCGGCCGCACATATATATGTGGGGCGCTGCCAACCCTAGCCGTCACGAAACAGAACGCATCTCCGCCTCCACGCCCACGTCGTTCCTCTGCTGCTGCTGCCGCCGGCGACTCCGTCCCGTTCACCGCGTACACGGTTGACGGGAGAGCAGGCCTCCGAAACCACGCCTCTCCGGATCCTGTACGGGGAGAGGGGCGATTAGGTTTTTGGGTAGCGACTACGCGACTGCTCGCTTCTGTTCATCTACGTCCGCATCACCTTCATCATCACCATGTCGACCGACACCGACCGTGCCGCTGCTGAGAAAGCCGAGGCCGACAAGAAGGCCGCCGAGGATGCCGCGGCTGCTGTCACCGCCACCGCCACCGCGTGGCCGATTGGAGGGTATACATCGCTTATCCCTCTCGTGTTTCTTTCTGTTGTAGCAGTACTAGCGGTATGCGTAGATGTCTCTACTATATGCGTAGTACATGCTCTGTTAGATCATAATCAGTATGTTATCAATGCTGTCCATGTCATGCTCATGATTTATTCATGGATTAATTTAATCGGAAAACTGCCTATTTTCTCATCAATCCAAAAACCTAATATCTGTAGGAGTTTTTCGAATTCTGGTTTTGCTGCTGCACTGAAACCGTCCCCGTTTACGGGGACGTACTTTAAGCGTTGGCAGACTAAAACCACCTTATGGCTCACGGCCATGAACGTGTTCTGGGTCGCCGGTGTGACTCCTACAGGAACGATCGCTCCTGAACAGGAGAAGGCGTTTAAGGAGGCCACCGTGGTGTTCCTCGGGGCAGTTCTGAGCGTGATTGGAGATAAGCTGGTTGATGCATATTTACATATGCGGTCTGCCAAGGACTTGTGGGAGGCGCTCGAATCTAAGTTCGGGGCTGCCGATGCAGGGAGCGAGATGTATATTATAGAGCAGTTCCACGATTACAAGATGGTTGAAAACCGTCCTGTATTGGAGCAGGCTCATGAGATAATATGCATTGTTAAGGAGCTTGAGCTTCTTAAGTGCGAGTTACCGGGCAAATTTGTCGCGGGCTGCATAATCGCTAAGCTCCCCAATTCCTGGAGGAACTTTGCCACCACTCTGAAACATCAGAGGCGTGAATTCTCTGTGGAGGATGTCATTGGCCATCTGAGTGTTGAGCAGAACTCAAGGGCAAAGGACTCGCACGGAAAAGGGGTCGAAGGAACTTCTGTGGCCAATATGGTGCATCAGAAGAACTCCAATTCCCACAAGCCCAGGGGAAAGAACGGTGTCCAACAGACTGCCGACTTTAAGAAGAAGGGTAAGAAGACCTTCAAGAAGAACAAGAAGGATGAGGGCTGCTTTACTTGTGGTTCGGCTGAACATTGGGCCAACAAGTGCCCAAACAAGTTTAAGAAGTCAGGACAGGACTCCAAGTCTGTCAACATGATTGTGAGCAACAATGAGAATGGTGCATCTGGGTACGGTAATTTATTTACTGTTTTTTCAGTGTTTCAGCCTACCGATTGGTGGGTGGATACAGGTGCAGGTGTTCATGTGTGTGCTGACATTTCATTGTTCTCTTCTTACCAGGTCACAGGCCACGGGTCCGTATTGATGGGGAATGGCGCGAGTGCTTCTGTTCATGGTGTTGGCACGGTCGATCTGAAGTTTACTTCGGGAAGGATCGTGCAGCTGAAGAACGTGCAGCATGTCCCCGCCATCAAGAAGAACCTCGTTAGTGGCTCCCTTCTATGTAGAGAAGGGTTTAAGTTGGTATTCGAGTCTAATAAATTAGTTGTTACTAAGTATGGACTATTTGTTGGAAAAGGTTATGAGAGCGGAGGGATGTTCCGCCTTTCCCTCGCAGATTTCTGTAATAAAGTCGTGAACCATATTCATTCGAGTATTAATGAATCTGAGGTTTGGCACTCACGTCTTTGTCACATAAGTTTCGGTGTTATGACGCGGCTAGCCAAGTTGGATTTAATCCCGAGTTTCACTTTAGCCAAAGGTTCTAAGTGCCTTTCATGTGTGCAAGCTAAGCAACCTCGCAAGCCTCATAAGGCCGCGGAGGAGAGACACCTGGCACCATTAGAACTCATACATTCTGATCTTTGTGAGATGAATGGTGTGTTGACTAAAGGTGGAAAGAGATACTTCATGACATTGATAGATGATTCCACTAGATATTGCTATGTGTATCTGTTAAATACTAAAGATGAGGCTCTACACTACTTTAAAATCTATAAGGCAGAAGTTGAAAATCAACTTGAAAAGAAAATTAAACGAGTCCGGTCAGATCGTGGTGGAGAGTACTTCTCGAGTGAGTTTGATTCCTTCTGTGCGGAACACGGCATTATTCATGAGAGGACGCCTCCCTATTCACCCCAGTCAAACGGGGTTGCCGAGCGGAAAAACCGTACTCTAACTGATTTGGTTAACGCCATGTTAGATACATCGGGTTTATCCAAGGCATGGTGGGGGGAGGCTATATTGACGGCATGTCATGTCCTGAATAAAGTTCCGACAAAGGATAGTGAGATCACTCCCTATGAGAAATGGGCAAAGAGAAGGACGACACTCTCGTACTTGCGCACTTGGGGCTGTTTGGCGAAAGTCAACGTGCCGATCCCCAAAAAGCGTAAGCTTGGACATAAGACCGTGGACTGCATTAATTTGGGCTACGCTAAGAACAGCGTTGGCTATAGATTTCTAGTAGTGAAATCTGAGGTACTTGACCAGAAGATCGGTACAATTATGGAGTCTAAGGATGCTACATTCTTTGAGGATATTTTTCCTATGAGAGATATGCAAAGCACTTCTAGACAGGAATCTGAGGAGACTCCTGAACCTGCCATCCCTATGGAATATTATGAACAAACACATGATGAAAATCCCGAGGAGGATGACGAGGAAACCCTTGGTAGGGGCAAGAGACAAAGGACTGCAAAGACCTTTGGTGATGATTTCTTCATGTACCTCGTGGATGATACTCCCACTTCTATTTCAGAAGCGTATGCCTCTCCAGAAGCTGACTACTGGAAGGATGCGGTCCGTAGCGAGATGGATTCCATCATGGCTAACGGGACATGGGAGATCACCGACCGTCCCTATGGTTGCAAACCACTTGGATGTAAGTGGGTGTTCAAGAAAAAGCTTAGGCCCGATGGTACGATTGAAAAGTACAAGGCTAGACTTGTGGCCAAGGGCTATGACCAGAAAGAAGAGGAAGATTTCTTCGATACTTATTCACCTGTGGCTAGACTGACCACCATTCGAGTATTACTCTCGTTGGCGGCCTCACATGGTCTTCTCGTCCACCAAATGGATGTCAAGACGGCTTTTCTGAATGGAGAGCTAAATGAGGAAATCTACATGCAACAGCCAGATGGCTTTGTGATAGATGGTCAGGAAAGAAAGGTGTGTAGGTTGCTGAAATCTCTATATGGCCTAAAGCAAGCACCTAAGCAATGGCATGATAAGTTTAATACAACTCTGACATCTGTTGGCTTCGTTGTTAATGAAGCTGACAAATGTGTATACTATCGCCATGGTGGGGGCGAAGGAGTTATACTGTGCTTGTATGTTGATGACATACTGATATTCGGAACCAACCTCAAAGTCATTGAGGAGGTTAAGTCCTTTCTGTCTCAGAACTTTGAGATGAAGGATCTTGGTGTGGCTGATGTTATCTTGAATATCAAGCTACTGAGAGATAATGAGGGTGGGATCACACTTCTGCAATCCCATTATGTTGAGAAGGTGTTGAGTCGCTTTGGATATTCGGACTGCACACCATCTCAAACACCATATGATCCTAGCGTGTTGATTCGAAAGTCCAAAGGCATGGCTAAAGATCAATTGAGATACTCTCAAATCATTGGTTCACTGATGTACCTAGCGAGCGCAACGAGGCCTGACATCGCGTTTGCTGTGAGCAAACTGAGCCGGTTTGTTTCCAAACCGGGTGATGTACATTGGCATGCTGTAGAAAGAGTTATGCGCTATCTCAAAGGTACTATGAACTATGGACTTCACTATACCGGAGACCCGTCGGTACTTGAAGGGTATAGTGATGCGAATTGGATCTCTGATGCTGATGAGATGAAGGCCACAACTGGGTATATGTTTACTCTTGGAGGTGGCGCTGTTTCTTGGAAGTCTTGCAAGCAAACGATCTTAACGAGATCGACAATGGAAGCAGAATTAACAGCATTAGACACTTCTGGTGTTGAAGCAGGATGGCTTCGAGATCTTTTGATGGACTTGCCACTGGTTGATAAACCGGTTCCGGCTATCCTTATGAACTGTGATAATCAGACTGTCATCACCAAGGTGAAGAGTTCAAAGGACAACATGAAGTCCAACAAACACATAAGAATGAGATTAAAGGCTGTCAGAAAATTAAGAAACTCCGGAGTGATAGCGTTGGACTATGTCCATACGGCTAAGAATCTGGCAGATCCCTTTACGAAAGGGCTATCACGTGTAGTGATAGATAGTGCATCGAGGGAGATGGGTATGAGACCCACATGAGTTACCATGGTGGTAACCCAACCTATGTGATCGGAGATCCCGTGAAGTAGGACCTGGGGAAACAAGCCAGTGGTGAACTGAGGAGAGTAACTTTACTAACCCACTCCGTTGGAGATGCAATACTCTCGGAAACTGTACGGAAGGATGACTATTGTCTTAATGTGTTCCAAGGCTTATATGTATAAGCAAGATGCTATCCTACAGAGCGATCTTTGGAGGAACACACCTATGTGAGCCCGACTGCTAGTCACAGTCTATGAGATTGGGGTGATCTCTAGTAAACTCATGAATAGGCCAGGAGTGTGACTTATATGCTCCACCCGAGGGGTCAGCCTTCGGCAGCCCAGTACTAGTAAGACATGTGGTGAAACTTCTTTACGCCAAACTGACAATTCAAGGCATAGTCCATTGTTCAGTTGTGAAGGAATGTAGCTACTTGCTCTAGGTGAAGCTCAACCTTAACAGGTCTTCACTGAAACACTAGTATATCAAAACAGTATTTGGAACAGAGGACACTATGGGCCCTCGAGATCTGGTGGGGGATTGCTGAAATCTGAGATGGGCTCTAGGCCCATATTGCAATTTCTGAAAAATCTCTAAGGGCCCATGTGGGTTATATGGCACTAGGTGTGTGGGAAGTTTAGTCCCACCTTGGAAGTGGAAGGAGAGTTGGAGTGGTTTATAAGGGACTCTCTCCCTCATGCTATTGGAGCTTGAGAAGAGATGAGGCCCTCGCGCACTCCTCCTCCTCCGCTCGCCTCGCCACGCCACGCCTCGCCACGACGCGCCGCGGGTTGCGGGATTGAGCCGAGCCGAGCTCACTCCTATGCGCTTCTTTTTGCCGGTCAGGAACGGAGAGTCTTTGACAGGTGGGGCCACGATCTGAGACGTCGGATCGTGGGCTACCGACTTGGACGTGGGTTCAGCCCACGTCTCTCCACGCGCGGCCGCACATATATATGTGGGGCGCTGCCAACCCTAGCCGTCACGAAACAGAACGCATCTCCGCCTCCACGCCCACGTCGTTCCTCTGCTGCTGCTGCCGCCGGCGACTCCGTCCCGTTCACCGCGTACACGGTTGACGGGAGAGCAGGCCTCCGAAACCACGCCTCTCCGGATCCTGTACGGGGAGAGGGGCGATTAGGTTTTTGGGTAGCGACTACGCGACTGCTCGCTTCTGTTCATCTACGTCCGCATCACCTTCATCATCACCATGTCGACCGACACCGACCGTGCCGCTGCTGAGAAAGCCGAGGCCGACAAGAAGGCCGCCGAGGATGCCGCGGCTGCTGTCACCGCCACCGCCACCGCGTGGCCGATTGGAGGGTATACATCGCTTATCCCTCTCGTGTTTCTTTCTGTTGTAGCAGTACTAGCGGTATGCGTAGATGTCTCTACTATATGCGTAGTACATGCTCTGTTAGATCATAATCAGTATGTTATCAATGCTGTCCATGTCATGCTCATGATTTATTCATGGATTAATTTAATCGGAAAACTGCCTATTTTCTCATCAATCCAAAAACCTAATATCTGTAGGAGTTTTTCGAATTCTGGTTTTGCTGCTGCACTGAAACCGTCCCCGTTTACGGGGACGTACTTTAAGCGTTGGCAGACTAAAACCACCTTATGGCTCACGGCCATGAACGTGTTCTGGGTCGCCGGTGTGACTCCTACAGGAACGATCGCTCCTGAACAGGAGAAGGCGTTTAAGGAGGCCACCGTGGTGTTCCTCGGGGCAGTTCTGAGCGTGATTGGAGATAAGCTGGTTGATGCATATTTACATATGCGGTCTGCCAAGGACTTGTGGGAGGCGCTCGAATCTAAGTTCGGGGCTGCCGATGCAGGGAGCGAGATGTATATTATAGAGCAGTTCCACGATTACAAGATGGTTGAAAACCGTCCTGTATTGGAGCAGGCTCATGAGATAATATGCATTGTTAAGGAGCTTGAGCTTCTTAAGTGCGAGTTACCGGGCAAATTTGTCGCGGGCTGCATAATCGCTAAGCTCCCCAATTCCTGGAGGAACTTTGCCACCACTCTGAAACATCAGAGGCGTGAATTCTCTGTGGAGGATGTCATTGGCCATCTGAGTGTTGAGCAGAACTCAAGGGCAAAGGACTCGCACGGAAAAGGGGTCGAAGGAACTTCTGTGGCCAATATGGTGCATCAGAAGAACTCCAATTCCCACAAGCCCAGGGGAAAGAACGGTGTCCAACAGACTGCCGACTTTAAGAAGAAGGGTAAGAAGACCTTCAAGAAGAACAAGAAGGATGAGGGCTGCTTTACTTGTGGTTCGGCTGAACATTGGGCCAACAAGTGCCCAAACAAGTTTAAGAAGTCAGGACAGGACTCCAAGTCTGTCAACATGATTGTGAGCAACAATGAGAATGGTGCATCTGGGTACGGTAATTTATTTACTGTTTTTTCAGTGTTTCAGCCTACCGATTGGTGGGTGGATACAGGTGCAGGTGTTCATGTGTGTGCTGACATTTCATTGTTCTCTTCTTACCAGGTCACAGGCCACGGGTCCGTATTGATGGGGAATGGCGCGAGTGCTTCTGTTCATGGTGTTGGCACGGTCGATCTGAAGTTTACTTCGGGAAGGATCGTGCAGCTGAAGAACGTGCAGCATGTCCCCGCCATCAAGAAGAACCTCGTTAGTGGCTCCCTTCTATGTAGAGAAGGGTTTAAGTTGGTATTCGAGTCTAATAAATTAGTTGTTACTAAGTATGGACTATTTGTTGGAAAAGGTTATGAGAGCGGAGGGATGTTCCGCCTTTCCCTCGCAGATTTCTGTAATAAAGTCGTGAACCATATTCATTCGAGTATTAATGAATCTGAGGTTTGGCACTCACGTCTTTGTCACATAAGTTTCGGTGTTATGACGCGGCTAGCCAAGTTGGATTTAATCCCGAGTTTCACTTTAGCCAAAGGTTCTAAGTGCCTTTCATGTGTGCAAGCTAAGCAACCTCGCAAGCCTCATAAGGCCGCGGAGGAGAGACACCTGGCACCATTAGAACTCATACATTCTGATCTTTGTGAGATGAATGGTGTGTTGACTAAAGGTGGAAAGAGATACTTCATGACATTGATAGATGATTCCACTAGATATTGCTATGTGTATCTGTTAAATACTAAAGATGAGGCTCTACACTACTTTAAAATCTATAAGGCAGAAGTTGAAAATCAACTTGAAAAGAAAATTAAACGAGTCCGGTCAGATCGTGGTGGAGAGTACTTCTCGAGTGAGTTTGATTCCTTCTGTGCGGAACACGGCATTATTCATGAGAGGACGCCTCCCTATTCACCCCAGTCAAACGGGGTTGCCGAGCGGAAAAACCGTACTCTAACTGATTTGGTTAACGCCATGTTAGATACATCGGGTTTATCCAAGGCATGGTGGGGGGAGGCTATATTGACGGCATGTCATGTCCTGAATAAAGTTCCGACAAAGGATAGTGAGATCACTCCCTATGAGAAATGGGCAAAGAGAAGGACGACACTCTCGTACTTGCGCACTTGGGGCTGTTTGGCGAAAGTCAACGTGCCGATCCCCAAAAAGCGTAAGCTTGGACATAAGACCGTGGACTGCATTAATTTGGGCTACGCTAAGAACAGCGTTGGCTATAGATTTCTAGTAGTGAAATCTGAGGTACTTGACCAGAAGATCGGTACAATTATGGAGTCTAAGGATGCTACATTCTTTGAGGATATTTTTCCTATGAGAGATATGCAAAGCACTTCTAGACAGGAATCTGAGGAGACTCCTGAACCTGCCATCCCTATGGAATATTATGAACAAACACATGATGAAAATCCCGAGGAGGATGACGAGGAAACCCTTGGTAGGGGCAAGAGACAAAGGACTGCAAAGACCTTTGGTGATGATTTCTTCGTGTACCTCGTGGATGATACTCCAACTTCTATTTCAGAAGCGTATGCCTCTCCAGAAGCTGACTACTGGAAGGATGCGGTCCGTAGCGAGATGGATTCCATCATGGCTAATGGGACATGGGAGATCACCGACCGTCCCTATGGTTGCAAACCACTGGGATGTAAGTGGGTGTTCAAGAAAAAGCTTAGGCCCGATGGTACGATTGAAAAGTACAAGGCTAGACTTGTGGCCAAGGGCTATGACCAGAAAGAAGAGGAAGATTTCTTCGATACTTATTCACCTGTGGCTAGACTGACCACCATTCGAGTATTACTCTCGTTGGCGGCCTCACATGGTCTTCTCGTCCACCAAATGGATGTCAAGACGGCTTTTCTGAATGGAGAGCTAAATGAGGAAATCTACATGCAACAGCCAGATGGCTTTGTGATAGATGGTCAGGAAAGAAAGGTGTGTAGGTTGCTGAAATCTCTATATGGCCTAAAGCAAGCACCTAAGCAATGGCATGATAAGTTTAATACAACTCTGACATCTGTTGGCTTCGTTGTTAATGAGGCTGACAAATGTGTATACTATCGCCATGGTGGGGGCGAAGGAGTTATACTGTGCTTGTATGTTGATGACATACTGATATTCGGAACCAACCTCAAAGTCATTGAGGAGGTTAAGTCCTTTCTGTCTCAGAACTTTGAGATGAAGGATCTTGGTGTGGCTGATGTTATCTTGAATATCAAGCTACTGAGAGATAATGAGGGTGGGATCACACTTCTGCAATCCCATTATGTTGAGAAGGTGTTGAGTCGCTTTGGATATTCGGACTGCACACCATCTCAAACACCATATGATCCTAGCGTGTTGATTCGAAAGTCCAAAGGCATGGCTAAAGATCAATTGAGATACTCTCAAATCATTGGTTCACTGATGTACCTAGCGAGCGCAACGAGGCCTGACATCGCGTTTGCTGTGAGCAAACTGAGCCGGTTTGTTTCCAAACCGGGTGATGTACATTGGCATGCTGTAGAAAGAGTTATGCGCTATCTCAAAGGTACTATGAACTATGGACTTCACTATACCGGAGACCCGTCGGTACTTGAAGGGTATAGTGATGCGAATTGGATCTCTGATGCTGATGAGATGAAGGCCACAACTGGGTATATGTTTACTCTTGGAGGTGGCGCTGTTTCCTGGAAGTCTTGCAAGCAAACGATCTTAACGAGATCGACAATGGAAGCAGAATTAACAGCATTAGACACTTCTGGTGTTGAAGCAGGATGGCTTCGAGATCTTTTGATGGACTTGCCACTGGTTGATAAACCGGTTCCGGCTATCCTTATGAACTGTGATAATCAGACTGTCATCACCAAGGTGAAGAGTTCAAAGGACAACATGAAGTCCAACAAACACATAAGAATGAGATTAAAGGCTGTCAGAAAATTAAGAAACTCCGGAGTGATAGCGTTGGACTATGTCCATACGGCTAAGAATCTGGCAGATCCCTTTACGAAAGGGCTATCACGTGTAGTGATAGATAGTGCATCGAGGGAGATGGGTATGAGACCCACATGAGTTACCATGGTGGTAACCCAACCTATGTGATCGGAGATCCCGTGAAGTAGGACCTGGGGAAACAAGCCAGTGGTGAACTGAGGAGAGTAACTTTACTAACCCACTCCGTTGGAGATGCAATACTCTCGGAAACTGTACGGAAGGATGACTATTGTCTTAATGTGTTCCAAGGCTTATATGTATAAGCAAGATGCTATCCTACAGAGCGATCTTTGGAGGAACACACCTATGTGAGCCCGACTGCTAGTCACAGTCTATGAGATTGGGGTGATCTCTAGTAAACTCATGAATAGGCCAGGAGTGTGACTTATATGCTCCACCCGAGGGGTCAGCCTTCGGCAGCCCAGTACTAGTAAGACATGTGGTGAAACTTCTTTACGCCAAACTGACAATTCAAGGCATAGTCCATTGTTCAGTTGTGAAGGAATGTAGCTACTTGCTCTAGGTGAAGCTCAACCTTAACAGGTCTTCACTGAAACACTAGTATATCAAAACAGTATTTGGAACAGAGGACACTATGGGCCCTCGAGATCTGGTGGGGGATTGCTGAAATCTGAGATGGGCTCTAGGCCCATATTGCAATTTCTGAAAAATCTCTAAGGGCCCATGTGGGTTATATGGCACTAGGTGTGTGGGAAGTTTAGTCCCACCTTGGAAGTGGAAGGAGAGTTGGAGTGGTTTATAAGGGACTCTCTCCCTCATGCTATTGGAGCTTGAGAAGAGATGAGGCCCTCGCGCACTCCTCCTCCTCCGCTCGCCTCGCCACGCCACGCCTCGCCACGACGCGCCGCGGGTTGCGGGATTGAGCCGAGCCGAGCTCACTCCTATGCGCTTCTTTTTGCCGGTCAGGAACGGAGAGTCTTTGACAGGTGGGGCCACGATCTGAGACGTCGGATCGTGGGCTACCGACTTGGACGTGGGTTCAGCCCACGTCTCTCCACGCGCGGCCGCACATATATATGTGGGGCGCTGCCAACCCTAGCCGTCACGAAACAGAACGCATCTCCGCCTCCACGCCCACGTCGTTCCTCTGCTGCTGCTGCCGCCGGCGACTCCGTCCCGTTCACCGCGTACACGGTTGACGGGAGAGCAGGCCTCCGAAACCACGCCTCTCCGGATCCTGTACGGGGAGAGGGGCGATTAGGTTTTTGGGTAGCGACTACGCGACTGCTCGCTTCTGTTCATCTACGTCCGCATCACCTTCATCATCACCATGTCGACCGACACCGACCGTGCCGCTGCTGAGAAAGCCGAGGCCGACAAGAAGGCCGCCGAGGATGCCGCGGCTGCTGTCACCGCCACCGCCACCGCGTGGCCGATTGGAGGGTATACATCGCTTATCCCTCTCGTGTTTCTTTCTGTTGTAGCAGTACTAGCGGTATGCGTAGATGTCTCTACTATATGCGTAGTACATGCTCTGTTAGATCATAATCAGTATGTTATCAATGCTGTCCATGTCATGCTCATGATTTATTCATGGATTAATTTAATCGGAAAACTGCCTATTTTCTCATCAATCCAAAAACCTAATATCTGTAGGAGTTTTTCGAATTCTGGTTTTGCTGCTGCACTGAAACCGTCCCCGTTTACGGGGACGTACTTTAAGCGTTGGCAGACTAAAACCACCTTATGGCTCACGGCCATGAACGTGTTCTGGGTCGCCGGTGTGACTCCTACAGGAACGATCGCTCCTGAACAGGAGAAGGCGTTTAAGGAGGCCACCGTGGTGTTCCTCGGGGCAGTTCTGAGCGTGATTGGAGATAAGCTGGTTGATGCATATTTACATATGCGGTCTGCCAAGGACTTGTGGGAGGCGCTCGAATCTAAGTTCGGGGCTGCCGATGCAGGGAGCGAGATGTATATTATAGAGCAGTTCCACGATTACAAGATGGTTGAAAACCGTCCTGTATTGGAGCAGGCTCATGAGATAATATGCATTGTTAAGGAGCTTGAGCTTCTTAAGTGCGAGTTACCGGGCAAATTTGTCGCGGGCTGCATAATCGCTAAGCTCCCCAATTCCTGGAGGAACTTTGCCACCACTCTGAAACATCAGAGGCGTGAATTCTCTGTGGAGGATGTCATTGGCCATCTGAGTGTTGAGCAGAACTCAAGGGCAAAGGACTCGCACGGAAAAGGGGTCGAAGGAACTTCTGTGGCCAATATGGTGCATCAGAAGAACTCCAATTCCCACAAGCCCAGGGGAAAGAACGGTGTCCAACAGACTGCCGACTTTAAGAAGAAGGGTAAGAAGACCTTCAAGAAGAACAAGAAGGATGAGGGCTGCTTTACTTGTGGTTCGGCTGAACATTGGGCCAACAAGTGCCCAAACAAGTTTAAGAAGTCAGGACAGGACTCCAAGTCTGTCAACATGATTGTGAGCAACAATGAGAATGGTGCATCTGGGTACGGTAATTTATTTACTGTTTTTTCAGTGTTTCAGCCTACCGATTGGTGGGTGGATACAGGTGCAGGTGTTCATGTGTGTGCTGACATTTCATTGTTCTCTTCTTACCAGGTCACAGGCCACGGGTCCGTATTGATGGGGAATGGCGCGAGTGCTTCTGTTCATGGTGTTGGCACGGTCGATCTGAAGTTTACTTCGGGAAGGATCGTGCAGCTGAAGAACGTGCAGCATGTCCCCGCCATCAAGAAGAACCTCGTTAGTGGCTCCCTTCTATGTAGAGAAGGGTTTAAGTTGGTATTCGAGTCTAATAAATTAGTTGTTACTAAGTATGGACTATTTGTTGGAAAAGGTTATGAGAGCGGAGGGATGTTCCGCCTTTCCCTCGCAGATTTCTGTAATAAAGTCGTGAACCATATTCATTCGAGTATTAATGAATCTGAGGTTTGGCACTCACGTCTTTGTCACATAAGTTTCGGTGTTATGACGCGGCTAGCCAAGTTGGATTTAATCCCGAGTTTCACTTTAGCCAAAGGTTCTAAGTGCCTTTCATGTGTGCAAGCTAAGCAACCTCGCAAGCCTCATAAGGCCGCGGAGGAGAGACACCTGGCACCATTAGAACTCATACATTCTGATCTTTGTGAGATGAATGGTGTGTTGACTAAAGGTGGAAAGAGATACTTCATGACATTGATAGATGATTCCACTAGATATTGCTATGTGTATCTGTTAAATACTAAAGATGAGGCTCTACACTACTTTAAAATCTATAAGGCAGAAGTTGAAAATCAACTTGAAAAGAAAATTAAACGAGTCCGGTCAGATCGTGGTGGAGAGTACTTCTCGAGTGAGTTTGATTCCTTCTGTGCGGAACACGGCATTATTCATGAGAGGACGCCTCCCTATTCACCCCAGTCAAACGGGGTTGCCGAGCGGAAAAACCGTACTCTAACTGATTTGGTTAACGCCATGTTAGATACATCGGGTTTATCCAAGGCATGGTGGGGGGAGGCTATATTGACGGCATGTCATGTCCTGAATAAAGTTCCGACAAAGGATAGTGAGATCACTCCCTATGAGAAATGGGCAAAGAGAAGGACGACACTCTCGTACTTGCGCACTTGGGGCTGTTTGGCGAAAGTCAACGTGCCGATCCCCAAAAAGCGTAAGCTTGGACATAAGACCGTGGACTGCATTAATTTGGGCTACGCTAAGAACAGCGTTGGCTATAGATTTCTAGTAGTGAAATCTGAGGTACTTGACCAGAAGATCGGTACAATTATGGAGTCTAAGGATGCTACATTCTTTGAGGATATTTTTCCTATGAGAGATATGCAAAGCACTTCTAGACAGGAATCTGAGGAGACTCCTGAACCTGCCATCCCTATGGAATATTATGAACAAACACATGATGAAAATCCCGAGGAGGATGACGAGGAAACCCTTGGTAGGGGCAAGAGACAAAGGACTGCAAAGACCTTTGGTGATGATTTCTTCGTGTACCTCGTGGATGATACTCCAACTTCTATTTCAGAAGCGTATGCCTCTCCAGAAGCTGACTACTGGAAGGATGCGGTCCGTAGCGAGATGGATTCCATCATGGCTAATGGGACATGGGAGATCACCGACCGTCCCTATGGTTGCAAACCACTGGGATGTAAGTGGGTGTTCAAGAAAAAGCTTAGGCCCGATGGTACGATTGAAAAGTACAAGGCTAGACTTGTGGCCAAGGGCTATGACCAGAAAGAAGAGGAAGATTTCTTCGATACTTATTCACCTGTGGCTAGACTGACCACCATTCGAGTATTACTCTCGTTGGCGGCCTCACATGGTCTTCTCGTCCACCAAATGGATGTCAAGACGGCTTTTCTGAATGGAGAGCTAAATGAGGAAATCTACATGCAACAGCCAGATGGCTTTGTGATAGATGGTCAGGAAAGAAAGGTGTGTAGGTTGCTGAAATCTCTATATGGCCTAAAGCAAGCACCTAAGCAATGGCATGATAAGTTTAATACAACTCTGACATCTGTTGGCTTCGTTGTTAATGAAGCTGACAAATGTGTATACTATCGCCATGGTGGGGGCGAAGGAGTTATACTGTGCTTGTATGTTGATGACATACTGATATTCGGAACCAACCTCAAAGTCATTGAGGAGGTTAAGTCCTTTCTGTCTCAGAACTTTGAGATGAAGGATCTTGGTGTGGCTGATGTTATCTTGAATATCAAGCTACTGAGAGATAATGAGGGTGGGATCACACTTCTGCAATCCCATTATGTTGAGAAGGTGTTGAGTCGCTTTGGATATTCGGACTGCACACCATCTCAAACACCATATGATCCTAGCGTGTTGATTCGAAAGTCCAAAGGCATGGCTAAAGATCAATTGAGATACTCTCAAATCATTGGTTCACTGATGTACCTAGCGAGCGCAACGAGGCCTGACATCGCGTTTGCTGTGAGCAAACTGAGCCGGTTTGTTTCCAAACCGGGTGATGTACATTGGCATGCTGTAGAAAGAGTTATGCGCTATCTCAAAGGTACTATGAATTATGGACTTCACTATACCGGAGACCCGTCGGTACTTGAAGGGTATAGTGATGCGAATTGGATCTCTGATGCTGATGAGATGAAGGCCACAACTGGGTATATGTTTACTCTTGGAGGTGGCGCTGTTTCTTGGAAGTCTTGCAAGCAAACGATCTTAACGAGATCGACAATGGAAGCAGAATTAACAGCATTAGACACTTCTGGTGTTGAAGCAGGATGGCTTCGAGATCTTTTGATGGACTTGCCACTGGTTGATAAACCGGTTCCGGCTATCCTTATGAACTGTGATAATCAGACTGTTATCACCAAGGTGAAGAGTTCAAAGGACAACATGAAGTCCAACAAACACATAAGAATGAGATTAAAGGCTGTCAGAAAATTAAGAAACTCCGGAGTGATAGCGTTGGACTATGTCCATACGGCTAAGAATCTGGCAGATCCCTTTACGAAAGGGCTATCACGTGTAGTGATAGATAGTGCATCGAGGGAGATGGGTATGAGACCCACATGAGTTACCATGGTGGTAACCCAACCTATGTGATCGGAGATCCCGTGAAGTAGGACCTGGGGAAACAAGCCAGTGGTGAACTGAGGAGAGTAACTTTACTAACCCACTCCGTTGGAGATGCAATACTCTCGGAAACTGTACGGAAGGATGACTATTGTCTTAATGTGTTCCAAGGCTTATATGTATAAGCAAGATGCTATCCTACAGAGCGATCTTTGGAGGAACACACCTATGTGAGCCCGACTGCTAGTCACAGTCTATGAGATTGGGGTGATCTCTAGTAAACTCATGAATAGGCCAGGAGTGTGACTTATATGCTCCACCCGAGGGGTCAGCCTTCGGCAGCCCAGTACTAGTAAGACATGTGGTGAAACTTCTTTACGCCAAACTGACAATTCAAGGCATAGTCCATTGTTCAGTTGTGAAGGAATGTAGCTACTTGCTCTAGGTGAAGCTCAACCTTAATAGGTCTTCACTGAAACACTAGTATATCAAAACAGTATTTGGAACAGAGGACACTATGGGCCCTCGAGATCTGGTGGGGGATTGCTGAAATCTGAGATGGGCTCTAGGCCCATATTGCAATTTCTGAAAAATCTCTAAGGGCCCATGTGGGTTATATGGCACTAGGTGTGTGGGAAGTTTAGTCCCACCTTGGAAGTGGAAGGAGAGTTGGAGTGGTTTATAAGGGACTCTCTCCCTCATGCTATTGGAGCTTGAGAAGAGATGAGGCCCTCGCGCACTCCTCCTCCTCCGCTCGCCTCGCCACGCCACGCCTCGCCACGACGCGCCGCGGGTTGCGGGATTGAGCCGAGCCGAGCTCACTCCTATGCGCTTCTTTTTGCCGGTCAGGAACGGAGAGTCTTTGACAGGTGGGGCCACGATCTGAGACGTCGGATCGTGGGCTACCGACTTGGACGTGGGTTCAGCCCACGTCTCTCCACGCGCGGCCGCACATATATATGTGGGGCGCTGCCAACCCTAGCCGTCACGAAACAGAACGCATCTCCGCCTCCACGCCCACGTCGTTCCTCTGCTGCTGCTGCCGCCGGCGACTCCGTCCCGTTCACCGCGTACACGGTTGACGGGAGAGCAGGCCTCCGAAACCACGCCTCTCCGGATCCTGTACGGGGAGAGGGGCGATTAGGTTTTTGGGTAGCGACTACGCGACTGCTCGCTTCTGTTCATCTACGTCCGCATCACCTTCATCATCACCATGTCGACCGACACCGACCGTGCCGCTGCTGAGAAAGCCGAGGCCGACAAGAAGGCCGCCGAGGATGCCGCGGCTGCTGTCACCGCCACCGCCACCGCGTGGCCGATTGGAGGGTATACATCGCTTATCCCTCTCGTGTTTCTTTCTGTTGTAGCAGTACTAGCGGTATGCGTAGATGTCTCTACTATATGCGTAGTACATGCTCTGTTAGATCATAATCAGTATGTTATCAATGCTGTCCATGTCATGCTCATGATTTATTCATGGATTAATTTAATCGGAAAACTGCCTATTTTCTCATCAACAAGTCCAACACATGGTAAGTTAAAACGCAGGTTCAAGAGTCCGTATATGCTACAACTCATACGTGCATACGTGATTTAAGTCCAAGGTGATAAGATCGAACAAAGAGTACTAATCATTCGTGTAGAGAGAAATATGTCCATGCATAAATGCACGTGTACAAAAAAAAATACATGGTCCCATGCCAATAAAAGGGCAATGTGTACGGCTATTTTTTTAGCATAGTACAATCAAAGTCGCTCACATACATGAGCATATACTCATCCTCCTATGAGCGCGCGCACAAACACCCTACCCTATGAGCAACTCCGATAAATTAAGCCGGCATATCATCTTGAGATTAACGTAGTCCCTACAGACACCTACGTTGTCGACGTGAATGTCTCCTCCCATTGAACAGACATCTCCCAAAGGTCTGAAAAAATCCAGAAAAATTCAAGCACCAATGTCAAGTCTAGGACATGAATTTTGGTGGGACGGGCATAACATTGTCCCCTAACCATCCAATCACAGGATGGTTCGCCGTGTACAGCCATTAAAACATGGTTTCCAAAAAAAGGGTGTTCTCCTATAACGACAAACATGATTAATTCACCAACCAGATATAGCATTGTCTGGATCTTTTATGTACATGTAGAAACAAAGAATGGATATATAGAAAGTGTTAGAGGTTTGATTGGATAAGAGAGCACTACATATTTTTTAAGGAACGTTTTTTGTGGTTGAAGGAATTTAATTTGTAAATTCTCATTTGACTAGAGATTCTTTCATTCTTCTCAGTTTCCATGCCAAGTCACAATGGACGATGCTCTAAAGGAGTTGCGTCAATTGTTTACCAATGGAGAGCAACTCAAACTCTGCCATTTCAGTTCCTCAATCCTATTTGTCCGCGGATATACTGCTTTGCCTAATGTTTATGTGATTCATGTATTACATGCTTCTTTAGAGAAGCAGATTGCTAATACGTATTTGCATATATACTATGTCTATGAATGTCTATTTTGTGATTATAACAAAGAAAAAGTTAGTAATTAAAAGATCATATATATTACTATTGTAGAATAAACTGGATGTATCATGCGCCGCAAAGATTCATGTAAACACATCATTGTCTATGTGAAATATTGATGGCGAATATAAAAAATTCATCCATGTGAGTCAGAAAAGAAACTGTTGGTTGAGGCAAGAACGTCTAATCTTAATAATCTATGCTATTAATGAGAATATACAACAACCTATATTTTAATATGTATATTATTTGATATGATATCACGTCTATTGATAGAAAGCCGTGCATGCATGTGTCCATTATTGTGTACATAGAAACGTACTCTATAATTCTATGGTGCTTCCATTACCAAACGGAAGATGTCTATATTTTTAGGTAGGGTATAAGAAAGGCAGATATATGCTTTTTTTTGAACTTAAGGCAGATATATGCTAAAACAGTTGAAGCAATGTACCTCCACTTGATCCTATGTCCAACCAAGGTACACATGCATGTGTTATTATAATAATCAACATCACAATATTCATATTATTGGATGCAAACAATCTAATCACAAAAAACTCAAAGCAATGTAGCTTCGTTACACCCTATGTCCAACCAAGGTACACATGCATGTGTTAGAATGATATTCTGCATCAACATATTCATATTATTGTTTGACATTTTGAATTTTTGTAAATTAGTTATATCCAATATTAAATTTGGTAGCACGTGCAGTTGCACGGGCTGACGACTAGTATATATTAGTGGCAAACGTAGAACTAGCTAGCTAATCACAATAAGGAATCATGTTAGTGGCCTCGACGCTGCTTCTCTAGGGTTTGGGGTCGCCTCGACACAACGCTTCCAGGGTTTGGGGTGGCCTCGACGACAACGCTCTTTTAACTTGATAAATTTGGGTGGCCTCGAGAGAGTTAATTTGTCGGGTAGGGGCGCGGCGGGAGGGGGTAGGAGACCAACATCATTTTCTCTCTAGGGTTTGGGTGTCCTCGAGAGTTTTGGTCGAGCGAGAGGGCCGAGGGGGGTGATGCAGTTGTATAGGTTATCATGGTCAAGATGGGGTATATATATCGACCGCCCCTCATGTCGAAGTTATCTAGAGGGGGTTATATCGACAACGACGCGACATACATATACATGGGAAAATAATGTTATCGGGGAGGGGGTATCGGTACCACCCCCTAGCTCGTGTTGAAGTTTCTTCTTTCTCCTCTATTCCTTTCTTTCTTCTTCTCCTCTTATTTTTCTTCTTCTCCCTCGAGAAAGGAAAATAATTAAGGAAAAGGAAGAAAAGAGAAAGAAGGAAGAAGGAAGAAGAAGAAGGAAAAAAACAAGAAAAAAAAGAGGAGAAGAAGAAAGGAATATAGGAGAAGAAAAAAAATAGAATTTTTTTTCTTCTTTCTCCTCTATTCCTTTCTTCTTATCCTCTTCTTTTTCTTCTTTTTTCCTCTTCTTATTTATTTCTCCTCTTCTTCCTCTCCTCTTTTTCTCCTTTCTTCCTCTTCTTATTTTCCTTTTTCCTCTCATTCTTTTTCTTCTTCTTCTTCCTTCTTCCTTCTTCCTCTTTTCTTCCTTTTCCTTATTTTACTTTCTCCTCTACACTAACCTAAAATGCACTAACCTAAAATCGATATCTACAAACAACCTAAATATAAAATTAATACATATATGAAAAAACATATATAAACAAAAAAACTGCTATGAACATTATATTCATACATACATATATAGCCACATCCATTCATCATATATATAGCTACCACATACATATATACATTATATATATGAAAAAAATGCAATGAACAAAAAAAATACACTTATGAAAAAAATACATATATACTTGCATATATGTATAAATTTTTGCATATATAAATTTTTGCATATATAAACTTCTGCATATATAAAAAAAGAGGAAAGGGCGCCGGCGGCCGGACCGAAGGCGGCGGCGTGTGATCGGGGCGACGGCGACGGGGTTGGGGAAGGGGCGGCGCGCGCGGCGACGACGACAGGGTCGGGGAAGGGGCGGCACGCGCAGCGACGGCGACGGGGTCGGGGAAGGGGCGGCGCGCGCGGTGACGGCGACGGGGTCGGGGAACGGCCGGTGGCGCGCGCGGCGACGACGATGGTGCTGGGGCCGGCAAGGGCGGCGGGCGCGGCGACGGTGTCAGGGCAGTGGCTCGGCGGCGGCGACGGCGAGCTGGACCAGCCTGACGGCGTCGGGGCAGGGCTCAGCGGCGACGGCGACGAGGAGCAGAGGCGTCGGAGCGAGAAGAAAGAGATGGGTTTTGGCGAAAACTGCTAAGTCCTGTATATAGAGCAAGAGCATTGGTCCCGGTTCGTGGCACCAACCGGGACCAATGCCCCTTTTAGTCCCGGTTGGTGCCACCAACCGGGACCAAAGGCCTCTTTTTCGGCAGCCCAAAGGGTGGGAAGCGGCGACCTTTGGTACCGGTTGGTGGCACCAACCGGGATCAATGCCCCCCCCCCCCTTAGTCCCGGTTGGTGCCACCAACCGGAACCAAAGGTCCCTGTGTTGCCCGCGTCGGGGCCAAAGTTTAGTCCCACCTCGCTAGTTAAGAGGGGCGCGCAGTGGTTTATAAGCCCCACTGCTGCACCCCTCTCGAACTCCTCTTGACCCCAGGCTTTCAGGCCTACTTGCTAAACTTTGCCTGATGGGCTTACTGGGCCTTCTGCGGGCCTGAATCCTGGCCCATAGTAGGGTTTCATGTCGGATTCAGGCCGTGGGGGCCCAGTAGGAGGCATTTTTTTTTCTTTACTTATTGTTGCTATTTTTATTTTTTTCCTGTTTTTTTTTTGTTTTGTTTTCTGCATTATTTATTTTCTTTTGTTTTTTGCTTTATTTTTTAATTCTTTTTGCTTTTAGATTTAGGAAAATTATAAACTTTCTGTTAGTGCCATTACTTTTCAAATTTGAAAACACTTTTTTTGTTTTTTTGTTTTCTTTCTTGCTTTATTTATTTTATTTTGTTTCTACTTACAACAAAATACTTATTGTTGCTATTTTTAATTATTACGAGGGCCGAACCATAAGACATTAAAGCATTTCAAATGAACTCTGAAAAAGTTGAAAGTTGGCATGGTATCATAAATTAACCCACACATAGCATGTGCATGTACAAAACGGATAATGGTATCATACTCGTCAGTTACAAAGTTGGCATGGTATCATCATAATAGTTGCGGGAGAAAGTCTTCACTTTTTCTTCGCTTGTGTCATTTGCTTATTGCGTCGTAACCATGGATAATCTTCATCGTTTATCAGGATGCTGGGGTCAGCCTTGACTTTAAAGGGAGGAATTTCATGAAACTTTTCATAATCTTCAGACATGTCTGCCTTGTCCTCCACTCCCACGATGTCCCTTTTTCCTGAAAGAACTATGTGGCGCTTTGGCTCATCGTATGATGTATTCGCTTCCTTATTTTTTCTCTTTCTCGGTCTGGTAGACATGTCCTTCACATAGATAACCTGTGCCACATCATTGGCTAGGATGAATAGTTCGTCAGTGTACCCAAGATTTTTTAGATCCACTGTTGTCATTCCGTACTGTGGGTCTACCTGTACCCCGCCTCCTGACAAATTGACCCATTTGCACTTAAACAAAGGGACCTTAAAATCATGTCCGTAGTCAAGTTCCCATATGTCCACTATGTAACCATAATATGTGTCCTTTCCCCTCTCGATTGTTGCACCAAAGCGGACACCGCTGTTTTGGTTGGTGCTCTTTTGATCTTGTTCAATCGTGTAAAATGTATTCCCATTTATCTCGTATCCTTTCCAAATCAATACAGTCAAAGATGGTCCCTGGATAACAAGTACAGCTCATCACAAACAGTGTTGTCACCTCTGATACGTGCTTCCAACCAACTGCTGAAAGTCCTGATGTGTTCACATGTAATCCAGTCGTCGCACTGCTCCGGGTGTTTGGAGCGCAGACTGTTCTTGTGTTCATCGACATATGGGGTCACCAAGATAGAGTTCTGTAGAACTGTGTAGTGTGCTTGAGACCAAGAATATCCGTCCCTGCATATTATTGAGTCCCTTCCAAGCGTGCCTTTTCCAGTCAGTCTCCCCTCATACTGCGATTTAGGGAGACCTATCTTCTTAAGGCCAGGAATGAAGTCAACACAAAACCCGATGACATCCTCTGTTTGATGGCCCATGGAGATGCTTCCTTCTGGCCTAGCGCGGTTACGGACATATTTCTTTAGGACTCCCATGAACCTCTCAAAGGGGTACATATTGTGTAGAAATACGGGGCCCAGAATGACAATCTCGTCAACTAGATGAACTAGGACGTGTGTCATGATATTGAAGAAGGATGGAGGGAACACCAGCTCGAAACTGACAAAACATTGCACCACATCACTCCTTAGCCTTGGTATGATTTCTAGATCGATCACCTTCTGAGAGATTGCATTGAGGAATGCACATAGCTTCACAATGGCTAATCGGACGTTTTCCGGTAGAAGCCCCCTCATTGCAACCGGAAGCACTTGCGTCATAATCACGTGGCAGTCATGAGACTTTAGGTTCTGAAACTTTTTCTCTGCCATATTTATTATTCCTTTTATATTCGACGAGAAGCCAGTCGGACCTTCATACTAAGCAGGCATTCAAAGAAGATTTCCTTCTCTTCTTTGGTAAGAGCATAGCTGGCAGGACCTTCATGCTGCTTTGGAGGCATGCCGTCTTTTTCGTGCAAACATTGCAGGTCCTCCCGTGCCTCGGCTGTATCTTTTGTCTTCCCATACACGCCCAAGAAACCTAGCAGGTTCACGCAAAGGTTCTTCATCACGTGCATCACGTCGATCGAAGAGCGGACCTCTAGGTCTTTCCAGTAGGGTAGGTCCCAAAATATAGATTTCTTCTTCCACATGGGTGTGTGTCCCCCAGCGTCACTCGGAATAGCTAGTCCGCCGGGACCCTTTCCAAAGATTACGTGTAAATCATTGACCATAGCAAGTACGTGATCACCAGTACGCATGGCGGGCTTCTTCCGGTGATCTGCCTCGCCTTTGAAATGCTTGCCTTTCTTTTGACATTGATGGTTGGTCGGAAGAAATCGATGATGGCCCAGGTACACATCCTTCCTGCAGCTTGCGAGGTATATACTATCGGTGTCAAGTAAACAGTGCGTGTATGCGTGGTATCCCTTGTTTGTCTGTCCTGAAAGGTTACTGAGAGCGGGCCAATCGTTGATGGTCACGAACAGCAACGCCTTTAGGTTAAATTCCTCCTATTTGTGCTCATCCCACGTACGTACACCGTTTCCATTCCACAGCTGTAAAAGTTCTTCAACTAATGGCCTTAGGTACACATCAATGTCATTGCCGGGTTTCTTAGGGCCTTGGATGAGAACTGGCATCATAATGAACTTCCGCTTCATGCACATCCAAGGAGGAAGGTTATGTTGGGGAACGTAGTAATTTCAAAAAAATTCCTACGCACACGCAAGATCATGGTGATGGTATAGCAACGAGAGGGGAGTGTATCTTCATACCCTTGAAGATCGCTAAGCGGAAGCATTTATCAACGCGGTTGATGTAGTCGTACGTCTTCACGATCCGACCGATCCAAGTACCGAACGCACGGCACCTCCGAGTTCTGCACACGTTCAGCTCGATGACGTCCTCGCCTTCTCGATCCAGCAAGACGGGCGAAGTAGTAGATGAGTTCCGGCAGCACGACGGCGTGGTGACGGTGTTGGTGAAGAACAATCTCCGCAGGGCTTCGCCTAAGCACTACGGAAACTATGACGGAGGATAAACTAGAGGGGACGGGGTTGCCGGCACACGGCTTGGTGTTTATTGATGTGTCTTTGGTGCTAGCCCTGCCCCTCTATTTATATGTTGAGCCCTGGGGTCGAAACTTGGAGTAAAAGCCTCCTCAAAGTCGGTTTTACCCGAAAGGCAAGAGTCCTACACGGACTCTAGGGCTAGACGCCAGTGTTCCCGGCGTCTACCGCCTAGACGCCAGGGTTCCAGGCGTCTAGCCTCTGGTCTCCGCAAAACTTCCTTTTGCACTTTCCATAAGCCTCGTGGGCTTTCCCCTTTGGCCCAAATAACGTGTTCTCGTACCCAAATATTTCGGGAAACATCCGGAACCCCTTCCGGTGAATTCCGGAACCCTTCCGGAGATCAAACACTATTATCCCATAAATCAAACTTTATCTCTGGACCATTCCGGAGTTCCTCGTCATGTCCATGATCTCATCCGGGACTCCGAACAACATTCGGTTACCAACATACATAACTCATATAATACTATATCGTGAACGAAACGTTAAGCGTGCGGACCCTACGGGTTCGAGAACTATGTAGACATGACCGAGACATGTTTCGGGTCAATAACCAATAGCGGGACCTGGATGCCCATATTGGCTCCCACATATTCTACGAAGATCTTTTATCAGTCAAACCGCATAACAACATACGTTGTTCCCTTTGTCATCAGTATGTTACTTGCCCGAGATTTGATCGTGGGTATCCAATACCTAGTTCAATCTCGTTACCGGCAAGTCTCTTTACTCGTTATGTAATGCATCATCCCGTAACCAACTCATTGGTCACATTGCTTGCAAGGCTTATAGTGATGTGCATTACTGAGAGGGCCCAGAGATACCTCTCCGACAATCAGAGTGACAAAACCTAATCTCGAAATATGCCAACTCAACATGTACCTTCGGAGACACCTATAGTACTCCTTTATAATCACCCAGTTACGTTGTGACGTTTGGTAGCACCCAAAGTGTTCCTCCGGTAAACGGGAGTTGCATAATCTCATAGTTACAGGAACATGTATAAGTCATGAAGAAAGCAATAGCAACATACTAAACGATCAAGTGCTAAGCTAATGGAATGGGTCAAGTCAATCACATCATTCTCCTAATGATGTGATCCCGTTAATCAAATGACAACTCTTTGTCCATGGCTAGGAAACATAACCATCTTTGATAAACGAGCTAGTCAAGTAGAGGCATACTAGTGACACTATGTTTGTCTATGTATTCACACATGTATTATGTTTCCGGTTAATACAATTCTAGCATGAATAATAAACATTTATCATGATATAAGGAAATAAATAATAACTTTATTATTGCCTCTAGGGCATATTTCCTTCAGTCTCCCACTTGCACTAGAGTCAATAACCTAGTTCACATCGCCATGTGATTTAACACCAATATTCATATCTGTATATGATTAACACCCATAGTTCACATCGTCATGTGACCAACACCCAAAGGGTTTACTAGAGTCAATAATCTAGTTCACATCGCTATGTGATTAACAACCAAAGAGTACTAAGGTGTGATCATGTTTTGCTCGTGAGAGAAGCTTAGTCAACGGGTCTGTCATATTCAGAGCCGTATGTATTTTGCAAATATTCTATGTCTACAATGCTCTGCATGGAGCTACTATAGCTAATTGCTCCCACTTTTAATATGTATCCAGATTAAGACTTAGAGTCATCTGGATCAGTGCCAAAACTTGTATCGACGTAACCCTTTACGATGAACCTTTTTGTCACCTCCATAATCGAGAAACATATCCTTAATTTTGGCCAATGTCCAGTGATCTACTCCTAGATCAATATTGTACTCCCTTGCCAAACCAGGGCAGAGTATACAATAGGTCTGGTCCATAGCATGGCATACTTTTATAGAACCTATGACCGATGCATAGGGAATGACTTTCATTCTCTTTCTATTTTCTGCCGTGGTCGGGATTTGAGTCTTACACAATTTCATACCTTTGCAACACAGGCAAGAACTCTTTCTTTGACTGTTCCATTTTGAACTACTTCAAAAACTTGTCAAGGTATGTACTCATTGAAAATCTTATCAAGCGTCTTGATCTATCTCAATAGATCTTGATGCTCAATATGTAAGTAGCTTTACTGAGGTCTTTCTTTTAAAGAACTCCTTTCAAATACTCCTTTATGCTTTGCAGAATAATTCTACATTATTTCCGATCAACAATATATCATTCACATATACTTATCAGAAATGTTGTAGTGCTCCCACTCACTTTCTTGTAAATACAGGCTTCATCATAAGTCTGTACAAAACTATATGTTTTGATCAACTTATCAAAGCATATATTCCAACTCTGAGATGCTTGCACCAGTCCATAGATGGATCACTGGAGCTTGCACATTTTGTTTGCACCTTTAGGATTGACAAAACCTTCTGGTTGCATCATATACAACTCTTCTTTAAGAAAACCATTAAGGAATGCTGTTTTGACATCCATTTGCCAGATTTCATAAAATGTGGCAATTGCTAACATGATTCGGACAGACATAAGCATCGCTATAGTTGAGAAAATCTCATTATAGTCAACACCTTGAACTTGTCAAAAACCTTTTTGCGACAAGTCGAGCTTTGTGGATAGTAACACTACTATCAACGTCCGTCTTCCTCTTGAAGATCCATTTATTTTCTATGGTTTGCCGATCATCGGGCAAGTCCACCAAAGTCCACAATTTGTTTTCATACATGGATCCTATCTCAGATTTCATGGCCTCCAACCATTTTGCGGAATCTGGGCTCATCATCGCTTCCTCATAGTTCGTAGGTTTATCATGGTCTAGTAACATGACTTCCAGAACAGGATTACCGTACCACTCTGGTGCGGATCGTACTCTGGAAGACCTACGAGGTTCTGTAGTAACTTGATCTGAAGTTTCATGATCATCATCATTAGCTTCCTCACTAATTGGTGTAGGAATCACTGGAACTAATTTCAGTGATGAACTATTTTCCAATTCGTGAGAAGGTACAGTTACCTCATCAAGTTCTATTTTCCTCCCACTCGCTTCTTTCGAGAGAAACTCCTTCTCTAGAAAGGATCCATTTTTAGCAACGAATATCTTGCCTTCGGATCTGTGATAGAAGGTGTACCCAATAGTTTCCTTTGGGTATTCTATGAAGACGCACTTCTCCGATTTGGGTTCGAGCTTATCAGGTTGAAAACCTTTTTCATATAAGCATCACAACTCCTAACTTTAAGAAATGACAGCTTAGGTTTACTGCTAAACCATAGTTCATATGGTGTCGTCTCAACGGATTCAGATGGTGCCCTTTTAACATGAATGCAGTTGTCTCTAATGCATAACCCCAAAACGATAATGGTAAATCAATAAGAGACATCATAAATCGCACCATATCCAATAAAGTGCGGTTATGACGTTCAGACACACCATAACGTTGTGGTGTTCCAGGTGGCATGAGCTGTGAAACTATTCCACATTATTTAATTTGAAGACCAAACTCGTAACTCAAATATTTGTCTCCGCGATCAGATCGCAGAAATTTTTATTTTTTTGTTACGATGATTTTTCCACTTCACTCTGAAATTCTTTGAACCTTTCAACTATTTCAGACTTATGTTTCATCAAGTAAATATACCCATATCTGCTCAAATCATCTTGTGAAGGTCAGAAAATAACGATAGTCTGCCACGAGCATCAACACTCATTGGATCGCATACATCGGTATGTATTATTTCCAATAAGTCAGTAGCTTGTTCCATTGTTCCGGAGAACGGAGTTTTAGTCATCTTGCCCAAAAGGCATGGTTCGCAAGCATCAAATGATTCATAACCAAGTGATTCCGAAAATCCATCTTTATGGAGTTTCTTCATGCGCTTTACACCGATATGACCCAAACGTCAGTGCCACTAATAAATTGCACTATCATTATTAACTTTGCATCTTTTGGCATCAATATTATGAATATGTGTATCACTACGATCGAGATCCAACAAACTATTTTCATTGGGTGTATGACCATTGAAGGTTTTATTCATGTAAATAGAACAACAATTGTTCTCTGACTTTAAATGAATAACCGTATTGCAATAAACATGATCAAATCATATTCATGCTCAACGCAAACGCCAAATAACATTTATTTAGGTTTAACACTAATCCCGAAAGTATAGGGAGTGTGCGATGATGATCATATCAATCTTGGAACTACTTCCAACACTCATCGTCACTTCCCCTTCAACTAGTCTCTGTTTATTCTGTAACTCCTGTTTCGAGTTACTAATCTTAGCAACCAAACAAGTATCAAATACTTAGGGGTTACTATAAACACTAGTAAGGCACATATCAATAACCTGTATATCAAATATACCCTTGTTCACTTTGCCATCCTTCTTATCAACCAAATATTCAAGGCATTTCCTCTTCCAGTGACCATTTCCTTTGCAGTGTAAGCACTCAGTTTCAGGCTTTGGTCTAGCTTTGGGCTTCTTCGCAGGAGTGACAACTTGCTTGTCTTTCCTCTTGAAGTTCCCCTTTCTTTCCCTTTGCCCTTTTATTGAAACTAGTGATCTTGTCAACCATCAACACTTGATGCTCTTTCTTGATTTCTACCTTCGTCGATTTCAACATCACGAAGATCTCGGGAATCGTTTTCGTCATCCCTTGCATAATATAGTTCATCACAAAGTTCTACTAACTTGGTGATGGTGACTAGAGAACTCTGTCAATCACTATCTTATCTGGAAGATTAACTCCCACTTGATTCAAGCGATTGAAGTACCCAGACAATCTGAGCACATGCTCACTAGTTGAGTGATTCTCCTCCATCTTTTAGCTATAGAACTTGTTGGAGACTTCACATCTCTCAACTCTGGTATTTGCTTGAAATATTAACTTCAATACCTGGAACATCTTATATGGTCCATGACGTTCAAAACGTCTTTGAAGTCCCGATTCTAAGCCGTTAAGCATGGTGCACTAAACTATCAAGTAGTCATCATATTGAGCTAGTCAGACGTTCATAACGTCTACATCTGCTCCTGCAATAGGTCTGTCACCTAGCGGTGCATTAAGGACATAATTCTTCTATGCAGCAATGAGGATAAACCTCAGATCATGGATCCAATCCGCATCATTGCTACTAACATTTTCAACACAATTTTCTCTAGGAACATATCAAAATAAACATATGAAAGCAGCAACGCAAGCTATTGATCTACAACATAATTTGCAAAATACTACCAGGACTAAGTTCATGATAAATTAAAGTTCAATTAATCATATTACTTAAGAACCCCCACTTAGACAGACATCTCTCTAGTCATCTAAGTGATCACGTGATCCAAATCAACTAAACCATGTCCGATCATCACATGAGATGGAGTAGTTTCAATGGTGAACATCACTATGTTGATCATATCTACTATATGATTCACGTTCGACCTTTCGGTCTCCGTGTTCCGAGGCCATATCTGTATATGCTAGGCTCGTCAAGTATAACCTAAGTATTCCGCGTGTGAAACTGTTTTGCACCCGTTGTATTTGAACGTAGAGCCTATCACACTCGATCATCATGTGGTCTCTCAGCACGAAGAACTTTCGCAATGGTGCATACTTAGGGAGAACACTTCTTGATAATTAGTGAGAGATCATCTTAAAATGCTACCGTCAATCAAAGCAAGATAAGATGCATAAAGGATAAACATCACATGCAATCAATATAAGTGATATGATATGGCCATCATCATCTTGTGCTTGTGATCTCCATCTTCGAAGCACCATCATGATCACCATCGTCACCGGCGCGACACCTTGATCTCCATCGTAGCATCGTTGTCGTTACGCCATCTATTGCTTCTACGACTATCGCTACCGCTTAGTGATAAAGTAAAGCAATTACAGGGCGTTTGCATTTCATACAATAAAGCGACAACCATATGGCTCCTGCCAGTTGCCGATAACTTCGGTTACAAAACATGATCATCTCATACAATAAAATATAGCATCACGTCTTGACCATATCACATCACAACATGCCCTGCAAAAACAAGTTAGACGTCCTCTACTTTGTTGTTGCAAATTTTACGTGGCTGCTACGGATTTAGCAAGAACCGTTCTTACCTACGGATCAAAACCACAACGATAGTTCGTCAAGTTGGTGCTGTTTTAACCTTCGCAAGGACCGGGCGTAGCCACACTCGATTCAGCTAAAGTGAGAGAGACAGACACCCGCCAGCCACCTTTAAGCACGAGTGCTCGTAACGGTGAAACCAGTCTCGCGTAAGCGTACGCGTAATGTCGGTCCGGGCCGCTTCATCTCACAATACCGCCGAACCAAAGTATGACATGCTGGTAAGCAGTATGACTTGTATCGCCCACAACTCACTTGTGTTCTACTCGTGCATATAACATCATCGCATAAAACCTAGGTTCGGATGCCACTGTTGGGGAACGTAGTAATTTCAAAAAATTTCCTACGCACACGCAAGATCATGGTGATGGTATAGCAACGAGAGGGGAGTGTATCTTCATACCCTTGAAGATCGCTAAGCGGAAGCGTTTATCAACACGGTTGATGTAGTCGTACGTCTTCACGATCCGACCGATCCAAGTACCGAACGCACGGCACCTCCGAGTTCTACACATGTTCAGCTCGATGACGTCCTCGCCTTCTCGATCCAGCAAGACGGGCGAAGTAGTAGATGAGTTCCGGCAGCACGACGGCGTGGTGATGGTGTTGGTGAAGAACAATCTCCGCAGGGCTTCGCCTAAGCACTACGGAAACTATGACGGAGGATAAACTAGAGGGGACGGGGTTGCCGGCACACGGCTTGGTGTTTCTTGATGTGTCTTTGGTGCTAGCCCTGCCCCTCTATTTATATGTTGAGCCCTGGGGTCGAAACTTGGAGTAAAAGCCTCCTCAAAGTCGGTTTTGCCCGAAAGGCAAGAGTCCTACATGGACTCCAGGGCTAGACGCCAGGGTTCCTGGCGTCTAGCCTCTGCTCTCCGCAAAACTTCCTTTTGCACTTTCCATAAGCCTCGTGGGCTTTCCCCTTTGGCCCAAATAATGTGTTCTCATACCCAAACATTTCGAGAAACATCCGGAACCCCTTCCGGTGAATTCCGGAACCCTTCCGGAGATCAAACACTATTATCCCATATATCAAACTTTATCTCCGGACCATTCCGGAGTTCCTCTTCATGTCCATGATCTCATCCGGGACTCCGAACAACATTCGGTTACCAACATACATAACTCATATAATACTATATCGTCAACGAAACGTTAAGCGTGCGGACCCTACGGGTTCGAGAACTATGTAGACATGACCGAGACACGTTTCCGGTCAATAACCAATAGCGGGGCCTGGATGCCCATATTGGCTCCCACATATTCTACGAAGATCTTTTATCGGTCAAACCGCATAACAACATACGTTGTTCCCTTTGTCATCGGTATGTTACTTGCCCGAGATTTGATCGTCGGTATCCAATACCTAGTTCAATCTCATTACCGGCAAGTCTCTTTACTCGTTATGTAATGCATCATCCCGTAACCAACTCATTGGTCACATTGCTTGCAAGGCTTATAGTGTTGTGCATTACCGAGAGGGCCCAGAGATACCTCTCCGACAATCGGAGTGACAAAACCTAATCTCGAAATATGCCAACTCAACATGTACCTTCGGAGACACCTATAGTACTCCTTTATAATCACTCAGTTATGTTGTGACGTTTGGTAGCACCCAAAGTGTTCCTCCGGTAAACGGGAGTTGCATAATCTCATAGTTACAGGAACATGTATAAGTCATGAAGAAAGCAATAGCAACATACTAAACGATCAAGTGCTAAGCTAACGGAATGGGTCAAGTCAATCACATCATTCTCCTAATGATGTGATCCCGTTAATCAAATGACAACTCTTTTGTCCATGGCTAGGAAACATAACCATCTTTGATAAACGAGCTAGTCAAGTAGAGGCATACTAGTGACACTATGTTTGTCTATGTATTCACACATGTATTATGTTTCCGGTTAATACAATTCTAGCATGAATAATAAACATTTATCATGATATGAGGAAATAAATAATAACTTTATTATTGCCTCTAGGGCATATTTCCTTCAGGTTATACATACATAGAGTCACGGGCAAGGTGCTGTGATTGCTGCTCTGCTCCCCGAAAGGATTAATGCCATGCGCGCTTAAAGCAAACCATACGTTTCTTGGCTCACTTGCAAACTCATCCCAGTACTTTCTCTCGATTTTTCTCCACTGCGACCCGTCAGCGGGTGCTCTCAACTTCCCGTCTTTCTTACGGTCCTCACTGTGCCATCACATCAACTTGGCATGCTCTCCGTTTCTGAACAGATGTCTCAACCGTGATATTATAGGAGCATACCACATCACCTTTGCAGGAACCCTCTTCCTGGGGCCTCGCCGTCAACATCACCAGGGTCATCTCGTCTGATCTTATACCGTAATGAACCGCATACCGGGCATGCGTTCAGATCCTTGTACGCACAACGGTAGAGGATGCAGTCATTGGGGCATGCATGTATATTCTGCACCTCCAATCCTAGAGGGCATACGACCTTCTTTGCTGCGTATGTACTGTCGGGCAATTCGTTATCCTTTGGAAGCTTCTTCTTCAATATTTTCAGTAGCTTCTCAAATCCTTTGTCAGGCACAGCATTCTCTGCCTTCCACTGCAGCAATTCCAGTACGGTACCGAGCTTTGTGTTGCCATCTTCGCAATTGGGGTACAACCCTTTTTTGTGGTCCTCTAGCATGTGATCGAACTTCAGCTTCTCCTTTTGACTTTCGCATTGCATCCTTGCATCAATAATGACCCGGTGGAGATCATCATCATCGGGCATATCCTCTGGTTCCTCTTGATCTTCAGCAGCTTCGCCCGTTGCAGCATCATCGTGCACATCGTTTGGTTCCTCTTGATCTTCAGGAGCATCACCGTATTCAGGGGGCACATAGTTGTCATCGTACTCTTCTTCTTCGCCGTCTTCCATCATAACCCCTATTTCTCTGTGCCTCGTCCAAAAATTATAGTGTGGCATGAAACCCTCGTAAAGCAGGTGGGTGTGGAGGATTTTCCGGTCAGAGTAAGACTTCGTATTCCCACATATAGGGCATGGACAACACATAAAACCATTCTGCTTGTTTGCCTCAGCCACTTCGAGAAAATCATGCACGCCCTTAAAGTACTCGGAGGTGTGTCTTGAACCGTACATCCATTGCCGGTTCATCTGCATGCATTATATATAATTAAGTGTGTCAAAAATCATTAGAGAACATCATGAATAGATAATGAAGTGACCAAATTAATAGAAGTTCATCATCACATTAAAACCAAAGTACATAGTTCTCATCTAACAACATAAAGCTCTGCAAAGCACCTAAATTAATTAAACCATACACTGAAACTATGTAAAACATTTCAATGCGAAAACTAATGCGATCATAATCGCAACCAATGTAACAACTGATCCAACGGCATAATGATACCAAGCCTCGGTATGAATGGCATCTTTTCTAATCTTTCTAATCTTCAAGCGCAGTGCATCCATCTTGATCTTGTGATCATCGACGACATCCGCAACATGCAACTCCAATATCATCTTCTCCTCCTCAATTTTTCTAATTTTTTCCTTCAACAATTTGTTTTCTTCTTCAACTAAATTTAACCTCTCGACAATAGGGTCGGTTGGAATTTCTGGTTCAACAACCTCCAAGATAAATAAAATCTATGTCACGTTGGTCGGCATAATTGTCATAAACAATAAATGAACCAATAGTTATGAAAAGATAATATATACCACATCCGAATCATAGACAGGACGAGGGCCGACGGGGGCGGATACCAAAACCATCGCACTATATAAGATGCAATAATAAAAGTAAGAAAATTATACAAGTATCTATATAAACATACAAGTAAGAGGCTCATCACGGTGGTGCCGGCGATGAGACCGGCGCGGGCGATCGACGGCGGTGAAGACGGGGACGGGACGTGACGGACCGCTAAACCTAGACAAATATTGAGGAAAATGGAGCTTGGAGGTGGAGCTTGGAGAGGAGAAAGCTTAAGTAGTGTGGCTCGGGCATTCCATCGAACACCTTGTGTGCATAGGAGGTGAGCTAGAGCACCACAAAGCTCCCTCCTCGCATGCCATGAAAAACAGAGTAGTGAGAGTGCTCTGCTCGCGGGGTATATATAGGCAACTAATTTGTCCCGGTTCGTGGCACGAACCGGGACTAAAGGGCAGCCTTTGGTCCCGGTTCAAGCCACCAACCGGGACAAATGGTGGTGGGCCAGGAGCAAGGCACATTGGTCCCAGTTCGTCCCACCAACCGGGACCAAAAGGTCCAGACGAACCGGGACCAATGGCCCACGTGGCCCGGCCGGCCCCCGGGGCTCACGAACCGGGTCCAATGGCCCCATTGGTCCCGGTTCTGGATTGAACCGGGACTAATGGGCCGACCCGGCCTGGACCATTGCCCCCTTTTCTACTAGTGAAAGGAAAATAAGCTGCAGAGTGATGGTAAATGAACAACTACATGTACTGATAAAGGACAACATTGGATATATTCTACACTAATGTAACCATTCATACAGATCAGATAATTTGGAGCGAACAATTGATAAGCAAGATATCATGCATACTGCTATCACATAATGAACCAGGTATGTATGCAAGTACAGTGATACAAGACAACAGGTATTAACAAGAGCAAAGCAGTGGGCAACATATTTGCGATATCCTGTCGTTCTTTTCAAACCGGAATTCTTCTTCGAGCAGATTTCCTGCAAAAAAGATCAGTAAGGCACATGCGGAAAGTAGTAGAAGTTCAAATTGTCATGTGATTTCATAGACACTACCTCATCCTGGGAACGAGACCAGTGCATAACAAGGCTTTTCCATTCAATGTCTTCTAAATTTAGCACAGGAGACTTCATCGGAAATTCGTTTATAGACTTGCCATCAAAGTGTGATTTCCTCAGGTAACACCGATACTGCTGCAATGCTTCCTTGAAAAGCACAAGCAAGCTTTGCTCGTCATGACTATCCAGATTGACCCTCGCCTAGTTACAATAATGTAATGTAAATCATTGATGTGTTCGATTAGCAGAAAACAGGAAAATAATAACCATGAATAATAGCACTTACACGTAAGTTGGACAGGAAGATGTGAAAATGGTGTTTGTCTTCACTATAATCTTCCCATGATGGGAATATATGCACGTAGCCCCTAACAACATTGAAATCATTGTCTTTTAAACTGGGAATAAATGGAATGGGGTTCCAATCTGCAGGAATTGGCCGTCTCTGCAGTTGGGATAGGTCTTCGGCCGGTGGACTTGCTGTACTTTTTGCTGGAGTGGGATTTTTCTGTGGTACAGCTGGTGCTATGACAAATGAAATCGGTATACCTTTTGCTGGAGTGCAGGTCCTGTGTGGTGGGGCTAGTGGTGTGGCCAGTGAAGTATGGGTATAGTCTGCTGGAGTCGGTCCTACGTTTTGTGTCACTAGTTGTACAACCAATATAAGTGGGGCGCTATCTGATTTCTCTGGCACCACCATGTTTTTCAAGGACTTTGCTGGTGCTCCTTCAGGTTCGGCAATCATCCTCTTCCTTTTTGATGTCTGATGCACAAGAACAACATTTGAGTGGAAAAACATGGTACGATGACAGATGGAATATGTATTGATAATGGATGGCCATGGCATCTCGAGTTATATGATGAGTAAACTAAGCAGATGGCGGTGCAACAAAGTAGAAGAAATGCAAGACAACATATGCAAGATACACTCAATCAATAAGACCTTACCAAATTAGAATAGGCACCTTGATGGGTGAACAGGACATGCCATCTGCCTTTGACTCCTCGAGGTTAGAATAGTCATTAGGATGATATTCTGAACAAGAATCAACAGGTGGGGAGCGTACGAGTTTCATTACTTCCAGAATGGCACTCAATGCCTTGGTGCCTATTTTGTAAGTCATTGCAGTGTTCCACAATATTCTTCTGATGCGCAGATTCTGATATTCACTGTAATTGCGTATAATATCTGAGAACCATGAAAACATAAATAGTTGTGAGATTATCTTTGTAATGCAGATGATATTCTAATATAGGGGCGCCGCTGTAAACACTTGTGTGCTATCACTGGATTCTGATGAGAGAGCTCATGTGTGCTGCAATACGGTGCGTGCATTTATATAATCTGGCACAAGTACACAAAAAAATAGGCTCCAGTAGTAAGAATAGCTGGCAGATGATAGGTTCATAATATACTGTATAGAGAGTTTATTGCCAAACCATGATAACAAGAGCACACAGCAACTAGGCAGATCATAGTGTACATAACAGGGGTACACTATAACCACGATATATAAATCGGGAAAGTGGAACTGGCTTGAAAATATGGTGTTATATTGCCGCTAGTAATTTAAAGTCTATCGATCATGTACAGGCCAGCTCTATCAGCTGTTGACTGCAGATGTCCCTGCGCCCCTTCCTGACAAGGAGCATACTGTATGTACTAAATACAGAATAAACAAAGAGGAACAGGTTAAAGAACAGAAGAGGAAGCATATTCTTGAGGTTCCGCTTCATTGCATACAATGTTGGTTGCCCACTCATGATGAATCACAGCGCCCAAAGAAATACAATTCCATGATGTCTCTCTATATGTGGAAATTTTGAACAAGAGTCATTAGGATCATATTTTGAACAAGAGTCAACAGGTGGGGAGCGTATGAGTTTCATTGCATCCAGAATGGCACTCAATGCCTTGGTGCCAATTTTGTAAGTCATTGCAGTGTTTAGCTTCAAGAGTGGACTTCTGCTAGTGCGACACAAAGCAGCTACACAGATCATAGTGTAGATATAACGGGAAAACCTTAAGCATCAGAGTAATATCAGCAAAGTGGAACTTGCTGGAATATATGTGCTAGTATTTCCGGTACGACTAGAAAGGCTTCGGATACCAGCTCTCTTCAAGTGAAGGTGCGGTACTGTTAATATCAGCGTAACTCTCAAAGGCGACACAGCTCCCCGCATTTCCTTGCTATTCTTATAGGATTCAAGTGGGCAGGCCACTACAAATCCTATTCCTATGTTTACAAGATCCTACGAATCAAAGAGGCTCAAAGTGTCCATCACAACCGACCGTATAGTCCTCTACACTGCAAATCTCCCTGCTCATCTTCAGTACAAGGAACATACTGTACTACTATCATACTCCCTCCGTTCCAAAATATAAGTCTTGGTAGAGATTTCCACTATGGATCACATACAGATGTATCCAGATACATTTTAGAGTATAGATTCACTCATTTTGCTCCATATGTAGTCCATGGTGGAATCTATACAAAGACTTGTATTTAGGAACCGAGAGAGTACACATTAAAGAAGAACGGAAGAGGAACATGGTAAAGAAGAGCAAGCAGATTTTGGATAATAAAATGTTGGTTGCGCAGTGCCCACACATGATGAACCAGAGCACATTAAGAATGCAACTCCCAGCTGTCTATCGACCATTTCAGGCGGTTGGATGAAGATCCTACATCTCCTAACCCTTCTTATTCCTTGTCTCTGATTCTTCCCATACAGAACACCGCACGGGCCGCCGGCCGGACCACCGGCCCCCACCGCCTGTGTTCCTCCGCCACCCCCACCCCCACCCCCGCCTCAACCCCCACCCGCGTCGAGTTTTCTTTGTTCGGTGAGGACCCACAACCACCGAGCCCCTTCGATCGCACGGGCGAACTCCGGCGAGCTCTGAAAAATCGACCGACCCAATTTTGAAATTTAGTCTACTGTGATTTAACTAGTGTAGAATATAAAAGGAGAAAACCATAAGCATTGGTAGTATAGTGTTGAGCATGCCATGGCGGATCTGAAGGTGCAAACCGGACAAAGGCAACTTCGCAACCAAGACAAGAAATCAGAGTAAACCAGTGGCGATCTATTATCTTGCTGAGATAAATAAGTTGAGCAGATACGAAAGAGTACCGCCTCTGGTGCGGCACCGTGTACGCATCTGCTGAGAATTTGACGGTGCTGTGGTAGCGATGGCTGTCGGCAGCGTGGAAGCAGATCTAGGAGGGTAGACGGTGGCGGCAGGGCGCGGTGGACAAGATGGTCGTAGGAGCGGCACCGGCAAGGTGGACAACAGCGGGGATGAAGCGAGAGGATGGGATGCAAGGATCCCGGTCCAAAGCCGTGGATGAGAGAGGTCGATCTCTTGTAATGGACGGCGGCGTCGGGTGATGAGGATACAGACCTGGGGTAGGGTCATAGGCCTGACCTATACGTCCTACCCAAGGTCACTACCCAAGAAGGCAAGAAGGTCAAGAGACTCCGTGAGACCCCCGGTCAAAGGTGTCGAGTGCAATCCACTCGACATCATGTCACTCGGGAGTCTCCCTACCTACTGTCACCCGACTAACAAGAGAATCACTCGATCTCCCGAAGACCAGGAGTCGACCGTGTTATGTGTACCTCAAGTTGAAGATGCCTGGCCCCAAAGGTGTGATCACAGTCACTGGCAATCAGCAGAAAGCAGAAGAATGTTTCCAGAAAGGATCCAAAATCGCTGATGCACAGATGGCGGCGGTTGAATTCCAAGAGTGTCAGAAGAGTGCAGATCCGAGTAATTTGCTCCGAGCCAAGAAGGCTACTACAGACTCTGCATTTCAGTCGACTGGTGAAACGAAGCCGATTCATACTCACCCGACTGATCCCAATGCTGCGCCAACTCATATATCAACAACACTCGACAGCAAATAGGAAGAAGCGCTCATCCAGTTCCTCCGTGAGAACTGGGACATCTTCACATGGAAACCCTCTGACATGCTAGGTGTACCCAAAGAACTGGCTGAGCACCGTTTGCGTGTCGAGCCCAAGGCAAAACCCGTCAAAGAGCACCTTCGGCGGTCCGCCATTCAGAAGAGAAAAGCAATCGACAAAGAAGTGGCTCGGCTATTGGCAGCAGAGCTCATTCCATGAAATCTACCACTCCAAGTGGCTTGCCAATGTCGTCATGGTCCCCAAGAAGGACGATTCACTTCGTATGTGCATTGGTTTCACGCATATCAATCGGGCCTACCCAAAAGATCACTTCCCTCTCCCCCGTATCGATCAAATTGTTGACTCGACTGCGGGGTGTAGCGCTTGTCTTTTCTAGATGCGTATTCCGGGTATCATCAGATCCGACTGTATGGCCCTGATGAAATAAAAACATCCTTCATCACCCCATTCGGGTGTTTTTGCTATGTCACCATGCCATTCGGTCTTAAAAATGCCAGAGCCACATTCATGAGAATGATCCAGAAGTGCCTGCTCACCCAAATCAATCAGAATGTGGAGGCGTACATGGATGACATCGTGGTCAAGTCTCGCAGAGGTTTCGACCTATTGACTGACCTCGCAGAAACCTTTGCCAACCTAAGAAGTTACGATATCAAGCTTAATCCGTCAAAGTGTACATTCGGGGTTCCAAGAGGAAAGTTGCTCGGTTTTCTCATTTCCTAACAAGGGATCGACTCCAATCCAGAAAATGTTGATACCATTCTCTGAATGAAACGCCCAGTGCGAGTGCATGATGTTCAAAAGATGACTGGTTGTTTGGCCGCCTTGAGTCGATTCATTTCTCGTCTCGGTGAAAAGGCCTTGCCTCTTTACCGACTGATGAAGAAATCTGATAAGTTCGAGTGGACTGAAGAAGCTGATGCAGCGTTTGCAGAGCTCAAAGCCCTACTTTCCACCCAGCCGGTGCTCGTTGTGCCAATCAGCAAAGAGCGTTTACTGCTTTACATTGCAGCCACTAGACAAGTTGTCAGTACAGTACTCACGGTCGAGCGAGAAGAGGAAGGAAAAACTTACAAGGTTCAACGCCCAGTTTATTATCTCTCTGAAGTTTTGACTCCATCCAAGCAACAATATCCTCATTATCAGAAGCTTGTCTATGGAATATACATGACCATGAAGAAGGTTGCACTTTACTTCTCTGATCACTCTATTACGGTCGTCAACGACGCACCGTTGTCTGAGATCCTGAACAACAGGGATGCAACTGGTCGAGTGGCAAAATGGGCGATTGAACTCCTTCCACTGGACATCAAGTTTGAGGCAAAGGAAGCTATCAAGTCCCAAGCGATCGCGGATTTCCTTACCGAGTGGATTGAGTAGCAACTACCGACTCAAGTTCTCTCGAAACATTGGACTATGTTCTTCGATGGCTCCAAGATGCTGAACGGATCAGGTGCTGGAGTAGTATTTGTGTCCCCCTGTGGAGACAAGCTTAACTATGTTCTCCAGATTCATTTTGATTCCTCCAATAACGAGGCAGAATATGAAGCACTTTTATACACGGGTTACGTATGGCCATTTCACTCGGCGTCCATCGCCTCATGGTATACTGCGACTCAGATTTGGTGGTTAATCAGGTGATGAAGGAATGGGATGTCAGAAGGCCAGCCATGACTAGCTACTGCAATGCTGTTAGTGTCGGGGATATACCCCGCGGTATAAACCGCCGGATGTATGACCCGGCTAGAGTTTGGCGATTCACTGGCGACCTACTTGGACATGGCGGTTTACGATTCATTGGTAATCCGGCAGGCAGGTCAGAGGAGCGACAAGACCCAGTGACCCAACGGGCGGTTTATGGAAGGCCGGATCACGCTATGGTGGGCCGGTTTAAGAGGAAAGGAATATTTACCTTACAAAGAGTTAAGACCAGGACTTGTATCCGGTTTGTATTAGAGATAGATTAGTCCTTATCCTAATAGGACTCCACATGTAACCCGCCCCTTCAACATATATAAGGAGGGGCAGGGCTCCCCAAAGAGGGACGAGTTAGAAGGGACAAGCTACAAACAAGAAGAAACAATCTTAGGACTAGACACAATTAGAGGAGAGCCGGTTTACGGCGACTCCCTCATGATGATAATGAGACCTAGCCTCAAACAGCATGTAGGGCTATTACCGGATGATGTTTCCTGGGGCCCGAAGCTGTCTAAATCCTTGTCTTGTGTGTTGATCCGCCCTGCGTCTCTCGTCCCACTCAACCCCTCTCAAGCTACCACATAGATGCGTTGGCCTCGCGACTAAGTCCTATCACTAAAGACATCTGACGTGACAATTCCACGACAGTTGGCGCCCACCGTGGGGCCTGCGCACGGTGGTGTTGAGTTCTTGGAGGGATTCTTCCTAGGGTTTCAAAAAGTTCGTGGTTGTCAGATGAAGCAAAGCCGGATTGTGTCTATGTGCATCGTAACATACCACCAAGCGGATCCGTCATGGCCGGATCACTTTCCGCTGCACCATCGTAAGAAGCCAAGGGTAGAAGGGATTCTATCAACTGCAGCATAGGTGATTTACCTACGGCGTTGCAAGTAATCGAGAAATTTTGGAGCCGATCGATCGGCTGGCCGCTGCCTTCGCGTCCTATATGCAGCACTAGAGATTGATCCGAGACTACCTCTTAATCCGCCAAGTTTCCACTGCTACTCCGCGTCCACAAGTTCCAGGCTGTGGAAAATCAACCGTCCATTGCTACCTTTTTTCCGATGTGAAGAATAGTTAAATCTGAAAAATCAACTAGTACTTGCACTAGTACGTGTTACAAGAGCGGCAGCCGAGTCAGAAGTCCAAGAATAGTACTGCTCCACGTCCACAAAATCCAAGACTAGTACTACTCCACGTCACAAGTTCAAGACTAGTACTACTTCTATTCGAGTGCTAATAGATCAGATTACTACCTCCATTCGAGGCAGAATATTCCAAGAGCGGCCACCGGATCATCATCAGGACCGATGAAATCACGGACCAAGATTGCTGCGCCCGAAAAAAAAAGGGGAAAGGAAATCTATGACCCGAAGAGGGACGTGGGGCACGGACTCAGTTTGGCATCGCTGGCTTAACGTAGGACCTGGAATCGGTTTCGCCTCGATAGCCACCGCACCGGCCTCGTTTCCACCTCTGCCGCACGCAGTCTTGAGTCGCCGCCTCCGTGGCTGGCTTCGCCTCGCCCTCGCGGAGTCCCTAGGCCCAACTCGCATCCGCCGCGGTTGACCCGGCCCTTCAAGAGCTAGAAGTGGCCCGCGTCAGTACAGGTACCCTTGGTGTATGAGGTCAGTGGTCACCGGTGAACCGGCCAGAAGCCAGTAGCACCAGGATCGCGTGTGCATGTCTATTGTACTACCATTACTACCTCAACCAAGGCACACGTCTCATCCCCCAAGGAAAAAAGAAAAGAAAACCGTGAAGAAGCAATCAGAGTACTCAAAGTTACTGCCTACGGACGTAATCAGGTGCACTCGTCTCCGTTAAATTGCTCTACGTATTAAATTTGCATTATAGAAAACATATGTGGTCTCCTCGTGCAATTTTATGCTCGCAGATATATTCAGCTCAAGAGTTTTTGCTGGCGTTTTTTATTGCGTCGTTTCCAACGATCTTCCGAGTCGCGGCTTTGCTGGCCCTACAGCACTAAAACCACCGGCTGCTATCACCAGATCCGCTCGTTCGCGGGTTCTACTCCGCTACGCTGGAACCGTCGCGTTTAAACCGCTGGTGTCAGGGGAACGCCAGCTTCAAGTCCTGAGGGAATCAGTGCCGCTGCTACTGTTTCCTACAGTGGGGGCTAATTAAATCCAAAGAAACAAAGTGTTAATTGTAGACGAAGGCTGGTGCTGATTATTGTCTAATCCGGCCGCAGAGATCTAAGGAATAAACCAACATGACTAGTGCTGGTACTCCGTATTGGGCTGATTTTCTTCAGAGATCAGTTTGCGTAAATTGGATGGAATACACATATGTGGAGACCAGCTACGCGCTAATGGCTACGCCCACATGCGTCCAAAAAATAAATCAGGTGTTATTTTCCTTATACATTTTCTTAGTATACGTTAATTACTCTAAGCACAACTACTCTGCTCTATGGTATTTTTTATATGCAGGAGAATTATTCATTACAAAGTGGTATTATCCTGTGGAGATGGAGGCACGCCGACATCGTTCGGCACAGGTGGTTGTTGTTATTCAACAAACTCCCACACCGGCTTACAACGCCGTGGCCGTCTCTCGCGACCGCACCGGCTTATAACATCACAGACGACTCGCCCGTCCACTCTCGCGGCCGGTTCACGCGTTCGCCCTGGCTTACAACGCGGAGGATAACTTGCCCGTCCACACCGGCTTACAACACCACGGCTGGTTCATCTGTCTATGCCGCCTCTGATGTTACGGTCGTCTTTACCGTCCGTCTTTCACGGCCTGGTCTACATCAACATACCAGGCCGCACATGTCTGCATGAGCAAGTCACGGCTTGGGTAGCACGGTTTTCTTTCAAATTGGAGGCAAATTATCATATACTATCAACCGCTGTCTGCACTGGGTGGCTCAATGGGCAGGCGCACAAGTCACCGCCACTATAGTTTTGGTTAAATTCAAATAGCCAGTTGGAAAGAACTATTAGGCCGAGTTGCTGACACGGCTCATACGGGATCATTTATAACCTGCCGCAGTCACCTCAACCTTCTATGGATTCACATCATGCTATCAACACCAATGATATACAAGTTATGCCAGTTTATATGACCGTCAAATATGGAGAGTTTCAAGCCAACTCCTCGAGTCACCTTGAGACTCGGGGGCTACGATGACATGACTCAGCAAATCTTGCCAGTTTCAGCAAATTTAAGAACCCCAGGACGATGGAGGGAAAGATAACCAGGTCCTGGAGGCTACTGTTATTTGAAGGCCGTCAGAAAATTTCCGGCTTAGAAAGTATATGACAGTTACAAAATCCCGGCTCAATGAAGAAGTTCCGGGTCATCAGAAAGGATTCCGGTTTAAAATCCGGTTCAAGGGAAGTCAGTCTCACTGAAGCTCTCAAATATCCGGTTTATGATCCGGTTCAAGGGAAATCTGTTCTCCCACAAACCTCTGAAGCTCTCAAATCTGGTTTGAAAATGTCCGGTTCAAAAAGGAATTAACTTCTCGCAAGTTCGAGTTTGAAAGGCCATCAGAAAATTTCCGGCTGAAAACGAAGATTCCGGTTTGCAATCTGGTTTAAGGAAAATTTGTTTTCCCACAAAGCTTTGAAGCTCTCAATACCCGGTTCAAAATTCCGGTTCAAGAAGAATTTATCTCTTGCAAAAAGGTTAAAAATTACCAAAGAGGACCTGCTGCCATGATGCGCGGTTCAAACATGGGTATCCTGCCTTATTGGCCTAACATATTATTGATCACATGGGGGCTTCTGCTTCATAAAGCGGGGTCTCTGTCTTTCTCATCATGCGAGGTTACACGGAATGGTTCTGTTTAAAGCGGCCTCTGGTTTACCCCTTGACATTTGTTTTTTATATATCACTAGGGGCCTTGGTCGTGTCCGAACCAACGAACACCCTTTGATAGGTGACAGCCACCAGATCATTTGGGGACTTGGTCAAGTCTGAACCAGTCACGCCTCTTGGTCGGCCTAAGGCCACAAAATCACTTGGGGGCATGGTCGGGCCCGAACCATTGCCACGTCTCTTGATCTGGCATATATGCCACGAGTCATTTGGGGACCTGGCTGACTTGAATCATTATCACTCCTATTGGGGGCCTTGATCCTGTCCGACCATGGTAATACCATCTGAACAGCTCAGTATAGCATATTTTTGCAAATGGTTTTTATCATTACTTTTGCTTCCATGTTGTTTTCATGGTTTGTTCGTTTCTTTGCTTTTGTTGGATTTCTCTTATGTCAACAAGCATATTTTTTCTGGTTCAACTATCAATTACAAATTGATGGAACACGGTCAAGTTTTAATCTGGAGGCCATCTGCCCGGTTTGATTTTCTTTTACCATCCTATTATGGAGTAAACCGGTGTTTATCAACCCGGCTTGACTTTCAATTACAAGTTGTCAATACAGGATCAAGTTATAATCCGGAGACTATCAGCCTGGTCTGGTTTGACTACGAGTCGCCAGTATTATATATGGTTAAACCGGTGTTTATCACAACCCGATACGGTTTATCATCAACCGGCACAGTATGAAAGGAGTTATCATTATTCAAGATTGGGGTTATCACTCTTACTACAAAAAATTGGTAAACCAATGATGTGATTCAATATCACAGGTATGATATATTTCATTGATTATTCTTAAGTGCAGCTTTGGTTATAAACCTGGGTTATATGTTGGGCATTATGATCCGTCCGGCGGTAAACCGCCAGGACACTTTAAACTTGTTGTATGCAGAGACAGGTTGAATAAAGCATGATGATAAATTATCCGGTGTTTATTAAACCGGCCTGGCTTTAAGACGATAAGTCGCCAGTATATGATAGGAAATTATCTGGAGTTTATTAAACCGGCCTGGCTTTGGACTATACGTCGCCAGTATATATTTGGATTGCGCCATTGGAATCATGCGCTTATAAATGATTGGGTTATATTATTCAAATAGCCAAATTTGGCTGAATTTTCATTATGATATTGGATGAATTTTTCATACCGGATTATATTATCTTGAATAGCCAACATGGCTAGATTTTTATGGTTATTAGTAACCGGTATTATTGAGTTTTCAAAGTCGCTTTAGTACAACAGTTACTATTTTATCGATGAATATGATTTATTCTGCAATGGAAGGAATAGTCCCGAGTCGCCGCGGGCTTACGACCCAACACTTGGGGGCTACATTATTCAAATTGAGATTACATGCAAGTCTCATGTCGCTGCAAGCATGCACCATGACACTTGGGGGCTAATGCAAAGTCATTCTTTGTTCATCTTATTGAAGACCCGACTCATCACATTATAATGAGCCGGCCCTTGGGGGCTACCAATTGCTCCTATCAACAGTTCAAGGTACAAAGCTTTTTATCCATTATATTGCAAGGTCCACTGCTCAGTTGGTAAAGCACAAGACTCTTAACCTTGTGGACGTAGATTCAAGTCCCATGATGAGGGTTACATCATATGGTGTTATTTTTATTGAAGTATATATCAAGTCCCAGCTCAATATTATCTTACTGAGCCGGCCCTTGGGGGCTACACATCATTGCTCAAATCTACATGATTATACCTACAAAGTCCCTGCTCATTATTGCATAATGACCCGGCTCTTGGGGGCTACACTGGTTGAAGTTTTTATGAGTATAAGACAATTACAAGTCCCAGGTTGCTGCAAGCATGACAACCCGGCACTTGGGGGCTACATAGTATGGAGTATTCAGTTTTTTACTAGTCACTGGGATGAACAACATGGATTTCTTCTTAAGTGGCAGTATTTATATTGAAGCAAGTCTTAAGCCATCACTTTGTTCTGTTCAAGACTTGGGGGCTACAGGTATTATATTATTATCGAAGAACTATTATCAAATTCTCTGTTTTGAGCAAACTGGATTAACCCGGCGTCACCAATCATTATGACCCTGTGTCTGTAACCCGGCGTCACAATAATCATGAACCGGCATTAGCGACAATCATGAACCGGTGTTGGCAACAATCATGACCCGGAATTATCAGTTTTTATAACCAGACAATGGTGGTAATCATAAACCGGCAAGTTTTACATCTTCAAGCCGGCTGGATATCAGTTGAATATTTCAGAGACTAATATTTTTGTCAAGTCAAAGCATTGAAGGCCGATTCAAATGGATTCTTTATTTACAAATATCTTCTGCAAGCAAATTGATTATGAAGATGGTTATTAACTTGGAAGGAAGAAATGACAAGGATTTAAGGATGATCAAGTGCCGGCTTACAAGTATATTTAAACCGGAGCACAACCCGACAAATTTGTTCTTGTTGCAGATCAGTTTAACATGGATGAATCCAAATTAAACTGGGGGCTAATGTCGGGGATATACCCCGCGGTATAAACCGCCGGATGTATGACCCGGCTAGAGTTTGGCGATTCACTGGCGACCTACATGGACATGGCGGTTTACGATTCACTGGTAATCCGGCAGGCAGGTCAGAGGAGCGACAAGACCCAGTGACCCAACGGGCGGTTTATGGAAGGCCGGATCACGCTATGGTGGGCCGGTTTAAGAGGAAAGGAATATTTACCTTACAAAGAGTTAAGACCAGGACTTGTATCCGGTTTGTATTAGAGATAGATTAGTCCTTATCCTAATAGGACTCCACATGTAACCCGCCCCTTCAACATATATAAGGAGGGGCAGGGCTCCCCAAAGAGGGACGAGTTAGAAGGGACAAGCTACAAACAAGAAGAAACAATCTTAGGACTAGACACAATTAGAGGAGAGCCAGTTTACGGCGACTCCCTCATGATGATAATGAGACCTAGCCTCAAACAGCATGTAGGGCTATTAACGGATGATGTTTCCCGGGGCCCGAAGATGTCTAAATCCTTGTCTTGTGTGTTGATCCGCCCTGCGTCTCTCGTCCCACTCAACCCCTCTCAAGCTACCACATAGATGCGTTGGCCTCGCGACTAAGTCCTGTCACTAAGGACATCTGACGTGACAATTCCACGACAGTTAGGAAGCTGGAAAAGAAGTTTGAAGGGTTGGAGCTTCACCATGTACCCTGATTGAAAAATCAAGCTGCAAATGAGTTGGCGAAGATAGATTCAAAGAGAGAGGCCATTCCCCGCAATGAGTTCCTGGAACATATTCGTTCACCTTCAGTTCAGGAGGATCCCTTCACTGAAGAGTCGCCACAGCCCAAGAGTGCCATGGATCCGACCGAAGTCGAAATCCCAGCCGTGGTCGACTTGATCATGGAGGTTTTGGTCATTACTCCCAACTGGATAGTGCCATACATTGCATACATCCTTAGGAAAGAACTTCCGGAGGATGAAGAAGAGGCTCGATAGATCATCCGGCAATCTAAGGCCTTTACTGTGATAAAGGGGCAGTTGTTCAGAGAAAGTGCAACTGGAGTCTGCCAGAAGTGCATCACGCCAGAGGAAGGTCGAGTGATCCTCAATGATATTCACTTGGGAACCTGTGGTCACCACGCGTCCTCTCGGACCATCGTGGCCAAAGCATACCGAGCCGGATTTGACTGGTCGCGGGCCAACGAGATGGCTATGGAAATAGTGGACAAGTGTGAAGGCTGTCAGTTTTACTCCAACATGTCTCATAAACCTGCGTCAGCTCTGAAAACAATTCCACTCGTTTGGCCTTTCGCCGTCTGGGGATTGGACATGGTTGGACCTCTGAGGATGGGCAGGAGTGGATTTACTCATGTGCTTGTAGCAATCGACAATTCACCAAATGGATCGAAGCCAAGCCCATTAAAAGCCTTGAAGCAAGCACAGTTGTGAGTTTCATCAGAGAACTGATATTCAGATATGGCGTCCCGCACAGCATCATCACGGATAACGGCTCGAACTTCGGTTCTGAAGAATTCAAAGCCTTTTGTACCTCCCAAGGCACGAGAGTCGATTACGCTTCGGTGCCTCACCCTTAGTCGAATGGGCAGGCCGAGTGGGCAAATGGATTGATTCTCAAAGGATTGAAACCCCGGTTGATGCGTGACTTGAAACATACAGCAGGGTCTTGGGTCGACGAGCTCCCATCAGTACTTTGGGAATTGATGACAACCCCTAGCCGGTCAACTGGAAGGACTCCATTCTTAGTCTATGGAGCTGAAGCCGTGCTCCCCAGTGATTTGCTCCACAACGCACCTCGAGTCGAGCTCTTCTTAGACAAAGAAGCAGAGCAGGCTCGGCAACATGCAGTCGATCTCCTAGACGAATAAAGAGAGATGGCTTTGATGCGGTCGACCATTTATCAGCAAGACTTGCATCGATTTCATGCTAGAAATGTGAGGGGTCGGGCATTTCAAGAAGGAGACCTGGTTCTTCGAGTGGACCAACAGAGACCTCACAAACTCGCTCCTGCTTGGGAAGGCCCTTTCGTCGTCACCAAGGTGCTCCACAACGGAGCTTACCGTCTCTCCAACGTCGAACATAATAAAGACGAGCCACGCGCCTTGAATGCGGATTTGCTCCGCCCTTTTTACTCTTAAGTATCTAGACTGATGAGATGTAATAAGAAATACTTCTTAGTTTGGCTATCAAAAGTCGTAATTTACTTTCTTCCGAGTGATTGTTGTTTATTTCTTTTGTGCGTATCGCCTTAGCTGCGAATCTGTTTCGCCTCAGATGAAATGTAAAAATCCTACCTGGTGGTGAGTCCGCCTCTCACTCGGGATCTTAGCTACAGCCCAGTGCTCGCATAAGTGGTAAAAAACCTACCGAGTGGTGAGTCCGTGTCCCACTCGGGGGCTTAGATGCAGCCCAGTGCTCGCCTAAGTGATAAAAATCCTACCAAGTGGTGAGTCCGCCTCCCACTTTGGGGCTTATCTGCAGCCCAGTGCTCGCCTAAGTGATAAAAATCCTACCGAGTGGTGAGTCCGCCTCCCACTCGGGGGCTTAGCTGCAGCCCAGTGCTCGCCTAAGTGATAAAAATCCTATCGAGTGGTGAGCAATACTCCCACTCGGGGGCTTAGCTGCAGCCTAGTGCCCTCCTAAGTTTGAAAAATCCTACCGAGTGGTGAGCAATCCTCTCACTTTGGGCTTAGCTGCAGTCCAGTACTCGCCTAAGTTTGAAAAATCCTACCAAGTGGTGAGCAATCCTCCCACCCGGGGGCTTAGCTGCGGTCCAGTACTCGCCTAAGTTTGAAAAATCCTACCGAGTGGTGAGCAATCCTCCCACTCGGGGGCTTAGCTGCAGCCCAGTGCTCGCCTAAGTTTGAAAAATCCTACTGAGTGGTGAGAAATCCTCCCACTCGGGGGCTTAGCTGCAGCCCAGTGCTCGCCTAAGTTTGAAAAAACCCGCCGAGTGGTGAGCGATCCTCCCAGTCGGGGGCTTAGCTGCAGCCCAATGCTCGCCTAAGTTTGAAAAATCCTACAGAGTGGTGAGCAATCCTCCCACTCGGGGGCTTAGCTGCGGTCCAGTACTCGCCTAAGTTTGAAAAATCCTACTGAGTGAGGAGCAATCCTCCCACTCGGGGGCTTAGCTGCAGTCCAGCACTCGCCTAAGTTTGCAAGTTCTGACCCTCCCCCGCACCCCGAAGGCTATACCATCAAGAAGAAGGACGAGATTGTGCACATTGTCAAAGGCCTCTCCAATGGCTGACAGGTACGTCCAGACCACTGCTGAGTGCCTTCCTGATGAGCTGATCAATGCTACTCAAGGATGGCCCAATCGGTCGACAAGAACATCAAGACCATTGCTGAGTGCCTTGCTGATGAGCTGATCAATGCTGTTCAAAGATCGTCCAATCGGTTGACAGGAATGTCAAGACCATTCACTACTAGGGAAAAGCCTATACACAGAATTTTACCAGCAGCGCTTCTCAAAATACGACGCTACTGCTATTTAGCAGCAGCGCGTGATAGCAAAACGTGTTGCTGAAAGCAAAATAGCAGTAGCACGTCCACCACAAACCGTGCTACTACTCTCATTGCCATGACCTCGCCCCCCCCCCCCCCCCCCCCCCGCTAGTTATAGCAGTAGCGCCCGATAATGAACCGCGCTACTGCTATGGAAGTTAGCAGCAGCGCGCTTCGTAGAAAACCGCTACTGCTAAGATCAGCCCACAAGTTTAGTCCCACCTCGCTCCGTGAACAGGGTGTTTACCACCTTAAATATGTTATTTCTGAAACTATAACAACCAGTTGGTCTTCACTGAACTCTATGTGTAAAATTTGTGGCCGCAATATGAGTCCTCTCTGGTTCCTACCGGAGAGGACTCATATTGACAATTCAGATTGTACACAAAAAGATCATTGATGGCCAATGTATTTTTGCATTGACGTATGTTTGTATAGTTACACTTAGCAGTAGTGGTTTATATGCAAAGCGCTACTGCTATTCAGATTAGCTGTAGCGTGTTTTGGCAAACGCGCTACAACTATCCCTACCTTATCCTCATGCACATGACCGACCCTCTCTCTCACTCACACTCTCACTCTCGCCTGCGTGCCGATAACCGTCGTCGTGCGGCGCCGCCGCCGCCGCCTTCGTCCGTCCACCACCGAGGTACTCCCCTCCTTCCGTCCCTCCTCCCTCCTCCTCGCACATCCTCCCTCCGCCTGCGGCCGCCCCTCCCCCCTCCGCTGCCGCCCTCCTCCCTCAGCCTGCGGCCGCCCCTCCTCCCTCCTCCGCCGGCAGCCCTCCTCCCACCGCCCTCGACCTCGCCGCCCCTAGCTACCTCTCCGTCGCCCCCCACCCCCTGCCACTAGTTAGTACTAGATTTAGTAGTAGTAGATGTTAATTTAGGGTTCTTTGCTAGTACTAGATGTTGCTTAGTTAGTACTAGATTTTTAGTAGTAGTAGATGTTAATTACTAGTAGTGATGGTACTTGTTAACTAGGGCAGTATGATTAATAGTAGTTGTAGTTGAACTTATTTAGTTGTAGTTGAACTAGTTTAGTAAGTAAATTAAAAATCTAGTTGAACTAGTTGAATTAATAGAACTAATGTATTTTTAGTAAGATAATTAATATAACTAGTTGAACTACTTTATTTTTAGAAAGAACTAGTTTTTTTTCTATTTATAGTAAGTTTATATTTAGTAAGAACTAGTTGAATTAATAAAACTAGTTGAACATGTCATATTTGTTGTTATTTTTTAGTTTAAGCAATTATTAGGGATGTATTAGTGATAACTTATATGGTTTCAGGTGACCACCGTCGTCCCCGTCACCGACCCCCTCCGACATCTCCGCCGTCGTCCCAGTCACCGACCCCCTCCGACATCGAGGTGAGACCAGCCAAATATCCTTGTATATCTTGTGTTGTTGCTCAAATAGGATATGTGATTGCCCAAGTGGCCTTTCATGTTCAGTTTACATCCCCGAGTGGCCTATGTTTTGCCAGAGTGTTGATTAATTTCCGTTGCAGCAAATTTTAGGCGCTCGATATGTCCTTTTTTAGCAAAGGTCATGCCGGATTTTTTGGTGAATTCTGGCATGACTTGTGCTAGAATATGTACAAGTTTAATCTTTGAATTATGAATGTAGGAAATGTCGTACTCGGACGACGACAGTCTCCCAGGGGAGTGCAGCTGGTGCCACGACGATCGAGGTATGTGCGACAGGTTCGTTGAGCTGGACGAAGATCGGCGCTTCAGCATTAAGCTCGAGGAGACCTTCGATTCTGAAATGGTACGCAAAAACAACAAGTGTTTTTTCATAATTAAGCATGACTCCAACTATTTCAACGTCTAATTTTCATATTTTACAATTCGACTAGCTTATCCCACGCCATGCAAGACGCTATGTCTTGGAGAGGATGGGTTTTGACGACCATGAAAATTTTGAAACAAAGAAAATACACCTAAGGACCCATCATGATATGGATTTTGAAGTAAATCTGTGCAATGCTCAGAGCGTAACCCATTTTGGTTGCCAAAATTGGGAAGCACTTTGCAAAATGTATGGTTTTTATGAGGGTATGATTGTCACCATGGATCTTGGTGATCCTGACATCGAGCAAGACAATATGGACATTTGGGTCCTTGTTGATACGCTTCCGATTGTACCGCTATGTGAGTTTCTCAAACATAGTTATTAACTAATTTATATTGTTTATTTCAAAATAGTTGATAGCTTATTTCCATTGACAACTTATTTTGATTCTTCATAGACTGTGCGGACGATGGTAGATAAAACCCACTACACCGATGGCACCGAATTAACGTATAAGGAGAAAAATCATCTGATCGCATTTTGTACTCTTCTTGAGAATTACAAAAACTATTATCGAACTCCTCCTTATTATGGTGAACTAGCGGTGTGGCCCGCGCATTTGCGCGGCTAGATTTCATATTGTGATGTTATACATTTTTTTCGTTGCAAAATTGGTCTCAGTGTGACCTACCATTATAGTGGAGGTCTACGTAACATGATTGCAGTTGTTAGAAATATTTTCATTTAGGGTTAATATTGGTTACAAATTACAAATGTTGCTAAAGTCATGGCTTGCATGTAAGGCCATGGACTTCTATTAGGTCTCCAGCTTTTCATCTTGCAGTTCTAGTACCCCTAGTGTCCTATGCTTACTAAATAGGAGGATAGATATATAGTTTATATTTGAAAGGGGGGAGGGGGGTTTGTCCTTGATAGATAGTGTCATCATATAATGTTGGACGTTATTGAATAGGATGCGCAATTATTACGATATAATATGTAAAATTACTAAAACTTATCCCTGGCATCATCATGTGTCGTTCTGTCTACCGTGTATATGTTATTGTTAGTTTATTTCCATAGTTTTAAGTTAACACAACCAAATGTCCTATTAGATGCTTTATATATTTTCCGTAACACTTTTTGCTGAAACATTCTCTCTATCACTCTCATTCGTCTTCTTTCATCATGCTCGTGTTGTTTGTCCTATTTTCCCTTTGCCTCCTATTGCAGTATATTTATGATTGAGAAATTGGTATGGGTGGAGCATAGTCATACACCTAGCCAAATCATTGGGTATTCATATATCTTGTACCATCATGATGTGTCCAAACATCCTTCAAAAAAAGTTAGTAGTTTTGGGAACACCCACCTTTCATTCACTCCTCCCATAGCGTTGTTCATTCATCACAACTTAAATGTCCTTGCATACTTATCTCAGGAGAATAAACATAATTGTGTTTCCTTGGTTGGGGACAACTCGGTACATGTTTCACACAATAATAGATTGGTTGTCCTTCTAGCCCATGTCATGCATGCCTTGCAATTTTTTTAGTTCCCTTTTCTTCAGTTCTTCATGCATGCCTTGCATCTAATTTGGTACTTGCACACATATGTTGGTTTCTTTATATTTACCATTTCATTAGCCCTCCAGTAGAACTGAAGAACAATCCGCTTTATATGTCCTACTCATTAAACGGTTCATTTTATTGTATTGTACTTTTCTTTTAGATTTTTTTAATTTATATTTCCTCAACTCTAGCTATTTGTAAACTTGAAGAATGCAATGGATTTTTTATCATTGCAATTCCCATGTTTAAAGGTCACATGCCATATTTATCTACATAATTCCAATTAATTGCGATGTTATAGGTTTATTATGTTGAACTCAGCTCACGAAATTAAGAATGGTTCATTTGCACATTAGAGATCATATTAGAGATCACAAGCACAATAAGTATCTAGTTTTTTTACAAAAAAATCATGAACAAATTGGCAAATTGTTTGTCTCCAAATTCATCTCTATCCTGAAGCTCGGACAGTTAGAAAATTAAAGTAGAAGTCTTACATAAATTAAACATGCTTGAAGTGGAATCGAAGAGATTTGGTGTGCAAAATCTGAAGGGATTAGAACTAATTTTCAGAAGAAAAAAAATCTTGTAGGGGATTGTTTAACTGGTTTCATGTGTGATGCTGACCTCTTTACAAAATTGGAACAATAATTATAGCAGCATGAAAGAGAAGATAATAAAAAGAGTAGAGTAAGTTTTTTTGTGAACATCTATAGACAAACTAATACCTAGTTGAATGTGAGAATACGATTTTTTTTGGGATGTATGATAAATAGCTCAGCAAATAATATGATCTCTGAAGTAAAACTAACTACAGAAATAGCTTGTATCTAACCGGTTGTTATTCTACTCTTTTCTTTGTGGTCGATCATCTTGGTTCTTGCCAGCAAATAATAGGCATATCCGTAGAGAGAATGTAAGAAGTGTAGTTAGTGTTTAATGGGTAAGCATAACATATTAACACTCGATCCAGTTGTAGCTTGAGAACATGCAGGATAAAATAGATAAAAGTATATTAGTAGAGAGGCTATGAACAGGTTAGCTTGGAATTTTATGAAAAACAAATTCAAGGAAGAAAAAAAAACATTATTCATGATTCGGTAGTCTAAGTAAGGTCTGCCTATCAGCGAATATACCTCGTTAAACATAGAAGATCGACAGTCAACTGACCAAATTGTAATATGAAGCATATATGGTCATAAACATATAAGATCATAAGCTCAATTCCCGTTTATTTCAGCAAAAATGACATATGCACATGTATAGGTAGGAAAACGGAGTCCTGATTGTTTGAGAGAAGGACATTGCCTAAACAAACGTCATGAGACCATGGGTCTAATTTGTACCATCTAAAGTTAGATTTTACGAATTCTAAATGATAATTAGTTTCATAGTCTCTAGTTCTAGGCCACAGCACCACCTTTTTTGTTAGCAAATATTATTTGGTTACTGACAACCATATTAAAGAAAAAACAAAAAATGAAGCAAGGCTCATTGATTTAGTATTGACCTGGAACTTGGATAGAGCGGCATGCAAGTGTCTGTGCAGCATAGCACTTCACAACTTCTTCTACATGTATCGCCGGTGTTTGCACCAGGAGGATCGGAGTATATCTAACCATCTTATCCATGCACAAACAAAATTATTTTGGTTGCCCTTTTTAGATCCTATCACTGGACAAATCTGACAAGAAAAAGAGAACGCGCTAGTGAACGCCTAGACCTTACATGGTATCAGGGGAATTGATGTCAGAGCACGGCTTTATGATTTTGCTGTTTCGTCGTTGCTGGGGTGGGTGAAGGCGCAACCTTGGATTTTTCCTTCTTTTCGAATTCCCACATCACGTGCTCCTTGTACCTCTGCTCTTGGTCTCTCGCATGGCATCACCGTAGTTTCAAGCGGAAGGGCGTGGCCTCCCCTGCGGCAAGGGGTCGAGGCGCCCAAGCAATATGATGCAGTCGAGGCGGCGGCGGCGGTAGTCATCCTCACGCGGTCCATGATGCGGCGCTAGGAGTTCTTGGCGAGGATCCAATCGTCGTTCGACCGGTGCTGTCGATGGCAGGTACGACGTTGCCCGTGTAGGACGTGAGGGAGCGTGTGACCGGCTCGGCACGGTCATCCTTGAAGGCCGGGATTGATTTTTCATAGAGGGCGAAGTGGTCGGAGGCGGAACGTCACGTATAGGAAACGCTATCGATCTGTCTGGCTATCTCCGTGTGGTATAGGAACAGTTGACGAATATTTGGAAACATCTTCGTTTCCTCCGTGCATAGATACGTGATAGACTATATTATATGGGTTCCCTGTGCGTGGGCTTAAAAAAAGCTTCCTTCCTTGTGCATCCGATCAATTTGTTGTAGATTTACACGTGTATAACAATATATTTTTTCTGCAGAACGTGTCTAGTAATAGTTTATTTGTACACCATTATTGCTGTATGTAACATTTTTTTTCATTTTCCTAGTAATAGTTTACACGTGTTGCTTGCCAGGAGAAATACTTCCTTGTCTCTTTTTTGCAGGTTGAAATATGCACTTTTTCCCCTTGTGGCAGCCGGAAATATGGACTTTCTTTCTAATTACGTATACAACAAGGCATGTAGAATCCACTTCGGCTATGAATCCGTTTGAAACTTCCTTTCTACTTACGTATGTAACATTTTTTTCTTTTAACCACGTTATAGCAATTTCACCTTATTTAATATAGGGTTTTTATCAGTTTTGCCATCGGCTATATAACGCTACTCAGTTTTGTCACTAAATGTTTTCACTAATCAAAAATGCCACTGTTCCATTAGACACAAACTCAGAAATACCATTTTTCACCGTTACCGTTTGGTCAATGCACGTTGACTGGAGGTGGATGACAGAAATACCCCTATCCCGTTTGTGAACACCCTCTCTCTCTGTTGACTTGTGGGACCATTTGTAAGGGGCGCATGAAAAGAGAATAAAAATGACGCCGTGGTGTTTCGAACCCAAGACAACAACCTCCAGTAAGGCGCTAGCTAACCAACTGAGCTAAGGAGATGTTTTGACGTAGAGGGAGATATAACCCTTATATGTTCATATGGAATAATATTCCATCACAGCAACGTCTCGTATATTTTCTTGTTGCTAGCTAGTTGGACTTGGGTTTGAAAGTCAGTATCAACAACACATGTGCATGAGCGCCTGGCCAGCTGGAAGAATATGTCTGGTACTAGTAGACATAAACAAATGAGGCAGACCGTCACGCCCAATTTTTTTTGACGGTCACACACTAATTGACAGAAACAACACATATGACAGCAGGATCACATGGTATTCTAAATTTCTCTGAAAATTTCAGCATGGTGGCTGCCCATTTTTCTGAAAACGACACAAACACAAAGTGGTTCACAGACATAAATAAGGTTCAAAATATCAACTTGTTGGTTTTTCAGCACACAGAAATCAGGTTCACAAACATAAATAAGGTTCAATAACATCCACTTGCTGGTCGAAATATAAAGGTCCAAATTCTCAAACATGCATAAGGTTGAAAAGAAGGATGTCCAGGTTCACAAGCATAAGGTCACGATCACATAAACTTCACATATGTAGCTTCTTTTTGCTTCTTGTGTTTTTAGCAGGACTGTCTGGTGGTTCCACATTTGCAACACGAATATGGATGGGTGACGAAACAAATCCACCTGTACGTCCTTCGGTTATGGTACAAACTTCATTTTGCATATCCTTCCTTTTCCTAGTGTTCTTCTCTGTTTTCTTCACATTTGTTTTCTTCACACTTTTCTTTGAGCTGTACAGAAGTTAGTCAGGTTGCAAAAAAGAATGAAAATAGATGTTGAAAATACATATAGAAAAGCACATGTTCTTTTCGTGTTACCTAGCAGAATTTGCAACCATTGACAGTTCAGGGATTGCAACCATTGATAGTTCAGGGTCGCCTTCTCCTGCCACAAAAGGGGCTTCCCTGGCTTGGAGGTCAGCCTCATCTTCTCCAAAGGCTGGGTCAACTGGATTTGTGCACAATCTGGCAATGTGCCCGAAGCCTGCGCATCACTTGCACTTCCTTTTCCTAGTGCCCACGCCAGCACCTTCAGCACTAGATCTAATTCTAGTCTTCCTTGGCCGGCCTTTTGGCCTCCTCAACACTGGAGCATGTAGTTTGAAGCCAGGGTCAACAATGTCCCATTGTTGCTTGCCTACCATTGCAGGTATGTTGTCCGCATAGGCAGCCTTAAATTTTGCAACGGAGTAGAACTCATGTACATATGGTTCAATTTATGATACCGGACCTCGTAGTGAAGTAATAAAATACAGGGCATGGATACATGGCAAACCCTTGACCTGCCATTGCCTGCAGCTACATGTTTCCTTTGCAATGTCAACAGGATACCTCCATTCCCTATTCTCTTTGTCCACTGCAGTAATTTCTGCCTCAACATCACTGCGTCTAATTACCATCATCTTCTGCCCTGAGAAGAACACAAAACATTAATCATTGAATTTAGTTGTTATGAAATTAATCAATTGAAACAATACAAGATATTTACCTTTGGATTTGGCATGCAGTGTCTTTATCACACTTGGTATTATGAGATGGCCAAGCCATTTTTCTAATGCTATCCTCATCCGCAGATCAAACTTCTCCATTATCATCTGCCTAATCTTGTCCAACATGTCAACAATAAGAAGAGCCTTAACTTTCCTGACTTTGCTATTAAATGACTCCGCGAGGTTGTTATTGACGTAGTCAACCTTGCAGATTTCATTGAACTTGCTTCTATACCATATCTTTGTGTGGTGTTCAGCCATATATTTTTGGACACTCTTCTTAGCAAGGATCTGTTTCATATGCCAATTGTGCTTTCTAGAGCTGAAAGTTAAGCTTGCAGCCCAAAGATTATCATCATAGACCTTGCCCTTGAATTTTTTTCGAAAATTTGCAGCAAGATGCCTCATACACTCCCTATGCTCCACTCCAGGCCACACTTGTTCTACTGCTGTCTCCAAACCTTTGCAAGCGTCGGTGTGTATGACTAGTCCTTCAGGATGCCCAATAAGCCCACACAGATTTTCAAGAAACCAAGCCCAACTTTCAGATGATTCTGTCTCTAGCACCCCATATGCAACTGGGTAAAGCCAATTACGGCCATCAATGGCACAAGCAGATGCTAGTTGCCCTTTGAATCTCCCATTTAGTGCAGTTGAGTCTACGGCCAAGTATGGTCGACATCCATTTAAAAAGCCTTGCCAACATGCCTTGAATGAAACAAACACCCTCCTAAAGCATTCCTTCTCCCCCACTTTTCCTTTGATTGTGTACTGCACAGTCTCTTTGTCTATTTCCACTACACTACCAGAAGAACACTTCTCCACCTCAGCCTTGAAACTATAGAGACGATGGAAGCTATCTTCCCATTTTCCACTAATAATATCCATTGCTTTGTCCTTACCACGAGATACACGCATGTATGGCACCCTGAAGTGGTACTTCTCATGGATTTTCTCTTGAAGAGCAGTAGGGCCAATATCCGGGTTCTTTCTCACCCAATCCAGCACAACATCAGCAACCCACCTACTCTTTGCCGGCTTGAACTTCTCACTTCTCAGCTTAGTTGGGCATGTATGAGAGAAAGGACACACCTTGATGTGTAGGAAACAGCACAATCAATTAGTATGTTGCTAGTATGTTAAACTTGCCACATTTGTATAGTTACTAGTTCCACAAAATAAAGGGTACAATAAACAAATCAATTAGATGTTAGCAAGTTATACCTGAAATATTGTGCTATTCCTCATATAAGAGCCATGAATTCTCCACTTACACCTCTTATATGCACAACTTGCTCTCAACCTCTTAGAATCACTCTTTTCGACCGTATAGTCAAATTCACGTTTAATTGCAAAAGTAGAAAGTGCATTCTTGCAGTCCAACAAAGAGGGGAATACCGAACCTTCTGCAAATAATGGATTCTCCTTGTCATATACTACAACAGGTCTGTCCTCCTCCTCCTCCTCCTCCTCTTCATCAACTAAACCCATGTCTCTATTCTCTTCTTCCTCTTCAGTGTCAGTGGATTCATATGCTGGAGGATTATCTTCCTCTTCCATATCTGCCGAATCATCTTCTTTGGTAGACTTCTTGACTAAGTCTGGATACTGTCGCTCATCATCATTATCTGAGAGAACAGCATCATCAGGTATAGCATCGTCGGTTATGTTGACTCTCACTATAACAAGTTTGGGATTTTTGAAGAACCTCAATTTGCATAGATATTTTCTTTGAATCTAGATGTTTTCCAAACATCAAAGCTGCATCATCATCACATACAACAGCAACCCATTTATTCTGCTCCGTGTCATAGTACTTCAACTCAACGTGATCACGCCACCCCCATGGATAGCTATCACACAGCTTGTGCAGCAATGTTTTGTGTGTGATACTAGGTTCCACGAATAGAGGAAAATCAAAGCCGCCAACATATCGCTTGACACCATTGCTACTCTCACGGCTTGTTTCCATCCTAACTGTCAGCATAAAAGCAGTATCCGCATCCATCCTGACCACCAGGAACACAAGTACCAAATTGCATGCGATTATCAGTAAGGCAAAGCCAACTACTACAAATTCTATGTACAAATTTTGACCTCTACAAGTTATATTCAACCACACACGCACACTGAGAATTAGTATACTCACAATGCAGGAATTTAAGAGCCTATGTCATGTTGGGGCATCCTATGGCCGACGCAATCCTCTGATTCGGTCCTGCTGTCCGTCACCATTGTCGTGGAACAACTGCACTTCAAGACTCGGGAGGAGCTGCAGAGTAAGGCGGGTGAAGCGCCGGAGCTGCCTGCCTCCGGTGGCGGTGCCCGGCGGGATGAAGAGCCGAAGCTGCGAGGGGTGGCGCTAGTCGGCGGGAGGCGCCGTAGCTGCGGCGAATGGGGGCACGCCGGAGCTGGGCGGGCAGCCCGGCGACCGGCAGTGCCAGGTGAGGAGTTTGGCAGGCGGCGGCGGTGGCTGGGGATGTTGGTTCCGGCTGGGAAAACTGCCACGAACAGATCGGGTTCTGTTTAGTTAGGTTTGCACAATGTATATAAGACGTATATCTCCTTGCACAACAAAACGTTTCCCTGGGTCAGTTGGTCAGCTCGCGCGGTTTATTGGCTGTGGTCTGTGGTCTTGGGTTCGAACCCCCACCGCGGGATAGGGGTAGTTTCGTCATCTACCTTCAGTCAACGTGTGTTGACCAAACAGTAACGGTAAAAAATGGTCTTTTAGAGCTTGATCTAATATAACAGTGGCATTTTTGAGTAGTCAAAAAGTTTAGTGGCAAAACTGAGTAGCGTTAAATAGCCAATGGCAAAACTGATAAAAACCCTTTAATATATTACGTCACCTTGTACATATCCTTCCTAGGTACACATGCGCAGCCGGAAATATGGACTTTCTTTCTAATTATGTATCTCTCCCTAATAATAAAGCACGGATCGGGTCTCCGGGTTCACCGTCGCGTCCTTTTTACGAAAAAACCCTTGTGATTTTGAGTAGTTGAACCCGCAGTTCGGTAAATAAGTAAAAAAACGTTTCGTACCGCTAATTTGGGACGAGCTGCGCCAGTATGCCGCCGCTTCCCTGAGCGCCCCCTCGAGCTCCCTACTACGCCCGACCGCGTCGGCTGGACCTCCTCTACCTTGCCTCGCCGCCGACGAGTGGTCCCTCGCCGGACCAGCAGAGCAGCGCATCTCTCTCTCCTCCTTCTTCATCTCTCTACATCACATCTCTCTCTCTCTCTCTTCAGGCCGCCAGGAACTCCACGGCCGCTGCCACGAGTCGTCCATGCTCGGATCTGCCCGCGGGAAACCCATCCCCACCACTCCCGCGTTGGATCTGCACCGCCCCTCGCCGTCCCCGTCGGAGTTTGCCTCCAGCGCCGCCGCAAGCCACCTCCTGCCTATGCCCTGGTTCGAGGAGAACGTCGACCAAGCCTCCCCTGCTCGCTCGTGTGGGCCGCGTGACCCTCCAAGGCCCAGCACAGCCCTCGCGCCCAAGACCAGCCTCCCTGGCCCAGCCGCGCAGCCACCTCATGCATGGCTCTTAATTAAAGCTGATTGGATTCTCTAATAAAACATGTGGGTACGGCCTAGGATGGTGCTGCATTGGTAGCTGGTTTGAAAAAGTTCATGTGTACATCCAATATTTGGTAGGAAAAATGTCGTCTGTGCATCGACAAAAGTAGGAACAAATGTATGTGTGCGAATAGAGCAATGTCGCCACCAAAAAAGAAGAAGATAATAAACCTGAAAAATATGAAAATCCAAATACATGCCAAATTTCATTAAAAGTAAAAAAATAAAAAAATCAAGCGAAAAACAATTTGGTTTTTTGCATGTAGTTTGTCTTCCTTTTAATCTTTCGCATACAAACATGAATTTCGATGAAAATTCAAAAAACTAATGGATGAACTAAGGCGCGACTTACAGAGCATCACCCACGGCGAACACGACAGTAGCATGCAATAGGATCATCATCACATGCGTGTCCGGTCTCACACATTAAATGGTGCGGCGCCCATCGCGCTTGAAAGGACGAGCAGACACATCCGTGCATTATAATTCCCGATAATAATATTAGACATATTTTATTAAACTGGTGGATAAAAATACAACTTCATTTACATCTGAATTGCAAAATAATAAACAAGAAGTTAAGTATTAAATATATTTCTGTTATTAAAATTAAGTTATAGGGCTTAAACATAAAATTTAACCAGTAAAACAGAACATACGATTAAAGTTAAAGTAAATTATAATGCGATCCCAATCTAATTAGAATATAAGTGTGTTGAACAACAATAAGATATTCGACAAGAAAAATTAAATACCATGTTTAAATGAACATAAACCAAGAATTACTTCACCCCATATACAAGACCTTTGGTAATTATGCCCCAGAAATATCATAGTTTCTGTACATGGTCCGAGGCTTATTCAATTATTGAATTGATGAATTTCTTCTTTGTGTCTAAATCATCTTGAACCGTTTTTTTGTAGCTAAATTTTGAGGTGTTGTGTTTAGGTGCACATGCCACGGGTGAAGTACTTCTTTATATATGAATTGTTGACGTCAAAAACCAATATACGTTACTGTGAACTAATATTTGACGTATCAGAATTGTTTAACTCAAGAGCAAATTATTGCGATAACACATGCAAAAATACTATGTCTAATTCATAATAAAAACTTTTCATTATTTGTTGGTCATATGCTATATTTTTCTAAGAACAAAACAAATCTCCACTCTTATTTTTCAGCTCGACCCACTAGCGCCCGTCACCGAAGTACAAGGAGTTGGACTCAGAGTCCCTACAGTGTGCGACACAAACTCCGCACTTTTCTCTGTTATATTAGCTAAAGGTGGTGAATCTTTGGACAATGCTCCTAATATTTATTTTGTTTCTGGTGTGGCAGTGTGGAGGATTTCAAGGAGTTTATTGATGATGTCATGTCTGGTGATGGGTCATGGGAAGAGGAGGAGGAGATCTTGAGCCATTGGGTTAGTGAAGTGAGGTCTTCTGTCTCCCGTTGCAACGCACGGGCCTTTGTGCTAGTACAACCAAGGCATGTAGAATCCACTTCGGCTATGAATCCGTTTGGGACTTCCTTTCTACTTACGTATGTAACATTTTTTTCTTTTGACCACATTATAGCAATTTCACCTCATTTAATATATTACGTGACCTTGTACATATCCTTCCTAGGTACATATGCACTTTCCCTTCGTACACACATGTCCGTGGCAGACTTTGGATATGCAACACAATATATGCATGTAACGTTGTATCTTTAAATCTCGGCCCTCTATGCCTACAACTTTACGGTCAAGATAATTTAATCTGCGTGGATGAACGTGGTGGCTTGTTTTACTCTTGTTTTAAGTAAATAATAGATAATAGATATGTGTCACTAGTGCATGTGTTGAACCACGGTAACTTCTCTGGAGATACCCTGGTAAGATTTTTTACTACTAGCACAAATGCCCGTGCGTTGCAACGGGTGGAAAAACAACACACGCTCTTAACCCAATATCCATCACTCAAAACCACAATAGGTCATCTTTTATTTTAATGGAGCATTACATTTGTATTGCCGCTTACCCTTCTCACCCTTGTCGGCGGTAGCCTCAGTTTTCACACAAATTAAAGTGTGTTTGCATGTGGTTAATCCTAAGGCATCTCTATCTCCCACTCTCCCCCCTCTCTCTCGCTCTCGCAATGAGAAATCTGTTATTTTTCCTTTGCGAGGTTTTCCAGAGGTGTGCATGCGTGGTTATCGATGTTTTCGTTCGTCTTTATATGATTTTAGTTGGTGTTTATTTGTAATCCGGATCGCCACGGCACGAAAAAGAATGAATCATGCTCTCTCGCGATGAGAAATCTGTTTGTTTTTCCCTTGCGAGGTTTTTCAGAGGTGTGTATGTGTGGTTATCGATGTTTTCTTTCGTTTCTATATGGTTTTAGTGGGTGTTTATTTGCAATCCGTACCGCCGCCACTACAATGAAAAATGGACCATGTGCTACATATTATAAGTTTGCTTCCAAAATAATATTTAGAAAATATTTAGCAGGTAAAAATAGCATCATATTCAAACTGTACACATTTCTAATCAAATTTCATATATAAAAAATTAAAATCGGAGTAAAGGTTTAAAAGATATGATAATATAGAAAATCATTTGTTTCACTTAAATATAATACGCGGGTGAATTACCTAAAAAGTCAAGGGGTTTCAGGAAAAATGCAAAATAACGGTTCCAATATGAGTTGAGTGTGTATTATGGGTTAATTCATAGAAAGCATAGGTTTTTTTTTTGCAAAGTTGTGTGACCGACCGCCAGAAGCACTCCTTAGCTTATTATTAGGTATACTAAATATGCCCGTGCTTCTCAACGGGTGAAAAATTATTATTTGTGCATGGCCGCATCCTCCTACTAAATGGACATGTCGTCCAAGACTCAGAAATCAGGCTAAGGAGATGTGGTAGAGATAAAAAAGGCTTTGAAATCATATGCCAAAAATGACATAAGGAGTTAGAAAAGGCAATTGAGACTTGAAGCGCTGCGATGGTATCATGACCTAATTCCATAAAAGCATCTATGGTATTCTTTTTTGGTCCTCTAAAAACAGCCTTCATACACTGCAAGGATCAAAGTTATTGTCTTCAAGCTTGGTGTCCCTCTAGCCTTATAGTACGTCTTCAACAAATGAACAAATTTTAATTAATTGGTCTCACTTATGGGCAAGCGTTGTACCTGGTGATCTTTATTAATGGACCGATTAGAAGCAACCCGATCCAAGACAGTTGAACAACAAAATATGATGAATCAAAAAAATCAAATCACCGCTTGGAAGTTAATTAAATGAAAAAAATAAGAACAAACCAATACGAAAGAATAAACCTTTTTTTGGACACCGTCTCACGTAAACCTACTCATCAAGAGCTACCAACATGTGCTAACCTTGATGCGAGCTGATATGCTTGATTGATTTTTTGAATGACAATCAGATTTTTTTTCTATTCGGGCATGTGTTGGTTTTTAGATGTTCGTGGAGGTTTAATTAAGAGCAAATCTGAGGAGCCAACACCAGCATGCAGAGCCCGGATACCATAATCACATTTAATTAGGAGTCAAGGTGCAGGCCCAACGGCCCATGCCAGGGAGCACGAAAAAAAGAGATAAACTACAGCCCAACACCGATGAAAGAACCAATTCTCGGATAAATTGAATGAGCTATCAATAGAAAATACGCACAGGAACTTGGACGAGTTGGTATGTGCAACAAGCCCTCAAGCGTATTGTGACGGTGAATCCGAAGACTCAATCTATGCTTTATTATTACTAGCATATCGCGAGGACATGCTAAAGAACAATTTGTGCTGGAGGCCTGATCCCCCGACTTCAAGGCGTATCTCAAGAACAACACGGTCGGCCAGCAACACGTTGACGACTGTGGACATGGAGGTGCTCTGTATTAATGTTTAAACAATTTGCTTGATGGATGCACTTCATTATAAATTAGGTGTGATACTTCCAAATAAAAATAAAAATCCAAAAATAAATTGGGAACTATTGGGTGGTAAGGGAAGACTGCAGTTCATCCCCTCACTGATTTTCCTACAAGCTGAGGATTCAATCATGTACGTTTACGAACATATCTGAAAGTTTCCATGTACGTTCTAGTGTGTCATCTTTTCTAGATCAAATGATCCAGCTAGGAAGCAAATCAAGGGAGCAGCTGCACTAAACTGACACTAAATAAAAAATTAACACCTGATCATTACACTCTGAACATAAGATTTCTGAAAAGTGCAGGTCAACGGCAGCGTACATGGCTGGAGATCCGGAGAGGCAGGGCTCGGCGAGCAGGGGCAGGGCATATAGCGCGGCGGCTGCGGCCAGAGCCTCCGCGTCCGTGTCGACGTAAGCCTCGGCCGGATCCAACGTGCTGATTCTGCTGCTGCCGCGCGTCCTCCTCCTCCTCCCGGCCGTTGCCCACGGCGGCGAGGAGAGTCTTGAGCAGCTAGTCGCGGCGGGCGGCGCGGGCCCGGAGCGCGGCGTCCTATGCCTGAGCGCCGGTGAACAGCGCGCGCGAAGGACTCGGAGGGCGCGCGGAGAAGGTCACGGCGGAGAGGAGGCAGGCCGGGGTGCGGTGAGGGCGCCGGCATGGCTCGGCGGAAGACGGCGTGGCGGAGGATGCGGGCCGGCGGCGGCCAGGCGGCGGATCCAGACAGGGATGGAGACGCGGTCGTTTGACTCAGGGTGGGCTTTTTTTGGTCAAGCGCGTCCACGGGTGGGGCAGACATACGAAACATTTTTTCCCACTTATTTATTAGACTGCGGGTTTATTTCCATAAATGTCCAGGACCTTTGTGTAAAAACGCCGCGACGGTGAACCCGGAGACCCAATCCGTGCTTTATTATTAGGGAGAGATTACGACATCCGTGCATCTTTTGCATACTTCTAAAACTAATACATCATTGCTAACTACGAAGTTATTATTATGTTTTTCAACAGAAACTCCCGATGGATTGTGTGCCTCATCTGATTTCTCTGAATGGTCGCCTCTCAGTTCTGAACATACTGCCAGGTAAATCTAGGGAGCTCACCTGTGCATATCGGATTTCTAAAACCGGTGAACACATGTTCATCAAAGAATGGAAGAGATATATGGACATTCGCAAGGAGGTTCATGGAAGTAATATTCAGCGAAAGGCAAGAATTGGAGACAGGCTAATCTCCATTCTCCATAATGGAGAGTCAGGGGCTATCTTGTTTTTTGCTATTTTACCTTAGAAAATGTAGTAGGTCTTAATCGAATGTAGTAGGTCCTATGAGGTACAATATGTTTATTATGTGGTAATGTGTTAGAGTTGATAATGAGGAGTACTTGTGATTACGACTAGTGACCAATTTGCTATGTGATGTCATTGATGAAAACGATGATCTTGAGGAGGTGTTATATGACAATGATGTATTATGATGATAAGTTGTTAATGATATGATGATGATGATGATATTATTATATCATTGGGTGAAAGAACCGCGGATTAGTTTCAAGTGGATGGACATCCACTTGAAACTAGTCCACGGTTCTTTCACCCCGTGATGTAATAACTCATTATGATGTAAAAACAATCTCTAAATTCCTGTTGTATGAAAACTTGTGTAAAGGTGTATGAATACAACATGAAATAAAAAAGAAATAAAATACTAAATAATAGTAGTAGCGCAGGAAAGGAGAAGCGCTACTACTAATTACCAGTAGCGCTGTTCTGGAGAAGCGTTACTACTAAGTCAATTTAGCAGTACCGTGGGTCTAGGCGCGCTATTGCTAAGCTTTAGCTGTAGCACCTTATCAGTAGAGCCCGCTCTACTGATAGGCGGAAAACCCGCGCTGCTACTAGGCTTTTCCCTAGTAGTGATTGCTGAGTGCCTTGCTGATGAACTGATTAATGTTGCTCAAGGATCATCCGATCAGTCGACTAGTTATTCTTTTCCAGAAGCTGCATCAAGTAAACAGACAACAATCCGAAAGAAAAACGAATTTCAGTCGAAGACAGACGCAATATATGAGATGATAAATCCAAAGGTTCTTAACCACAGAATAAACTGCTCGGGCATCAGGACCGAAGGAGTTTTAACGGTTACAAAATCACTCGGCATTCCGAGGCAAATAAAAGTGAGGCATAATGTTTTTCAGTCACTCGGCAGGAGAAGGACTGGCCGGATCATAGAAGCTATCGAGGTCGATGCTGTCGGCGATGCGAGTGGCTGCCTCGAGGAAGGTGTCCATGAAGTCCTGGAATGAGTTCTTCTTAGTGTTCGCCACTTTGAGAGCTGCCAGCTTGTCCTCCTTAGCCTCCTTGCAGTGAACTCGGACCAAAGACAAGGCGACATCGGCACATCAGGACCGAAGGAGTTTTAACGGTTACAAAATCACTCGGCATTCCTAGGCAAATAAAAGTGAGGCATAATGTTTTTCAGTCACTCGGCAGGAGAAGGACTGGCCGGATCGTAGAAGCTATCGAGGTCGATGCTATCGGCGATGCGAGTGGCTGCCTCGAGGAAGGTGTCCATGAAGTCCTGGAATGAGTTCTTCTTAGTGTTCGCCACTTTGAGAGCTGCCAGCTTGTCCTCCTTAGCCTCCTTGCAGTGAACTCGGACCAAAGACAAGGCGACATCGGCACCACATCGGGCAGAAGATTTCTTCCACTCTTGCACTCGGCCTGGAATCTGATTTAGTCGAGTCATCAGGGACTCGAGGTCTTGAGACAGCTCTGCCCGAGGCTAGATTCAGCATCCACTTGGGCTATTGCCGCCTTCAGTCGAGCAAGATAAGCAACTGCACCATCTAAGCGCGACTCCAATCGAAGCAGATTCATTGCAACGTCATCTTTCATAGGACAGTTGATGGGGTGGAGACCCGTCTCGACCCGCCTAGTTTCAGCCTCAAAGTCCTGACATAGTTCTGTCCTATTGCAAAAAGTGATTAGTCGACGGCATGACAACAAAGTCTAGTCGACAACAAATTAATTGCAGTCTGCTGATAGTACCTTCAAGCACTACTAGGGAAAAGGCTAGCAGCAGCGCGGGTTTTAGATGTATCAGTAGCGCGGGTACCCGCGCTACTAATACGGCGCTACAGCTAACTCATAGCAGTAGCGCGTGCGCACCCGCGCTACTGCTACATAAGTGTAGCAGCAGCGCGGTTAGAGTAAGCTCGCTACCGCTAGTAGTGCTAGCGCTCTTTGGTTGGACGCGCTACTGCTATTGAGGCGTTGCTGCTAACTTTTATACACTCGCTACTGCTAATTTAAGTAGTTTTTTTGGCATATTTGTTTTGTATTTGAACCGGCTTTGTAGAAGAATCTTTAGCACATAGAAATGTCATCATGATACACATACAAATGCCTGCGAGACCACAAATGTAATCATAGCATGTACATACAAATAGTCTCATCATAATCATCATCCAACACAAAGTGATATCTTGTCATCATCTCAAAAATAGCAATACATGCAAGTCTCGAATACTTGCAACTACAACAATGTCATCCATCTAAACAAAGGTATACGCAAGAAGTGCTATCACTATGAGTGAGAGCAGAACTATGCAGTACATGAGGTGGCGGTTATGAGTCCTCTCTCGCGCTAGCGTGAACCTCAAGTAACTAGCTTCTCCTTCTTGTATGCTTTTGAAGCCTTTATGGCTGGCGCCCGTGAACCCATTCACTTGCGCCTGACACTCATGCCACTCGTTGTACACCCCCGGAACCTTCCCTTTGTACACGACATAGCATTTCCATCTCGCCATCAAGAAACTAGGTACCTGTTAGAGATGCATGTTCATGAAGAGGATGTACAATCATATATATGCAACAAAATATACTAGAGCAACACCAAAAAAGAAAGGTTAGCAACTAGATGCAACATATACAGTACGCAAATTAATTAACAAGAGGTACGCAGGTCAATGTACACAAACTAACAAAGTAGCGTTACGCAAGTTCGGCAGGGACCGTGGACATCACAAAGTTTCATCGCTACAAATAGTATACAAGTTCAACCGACACATATCATCATCATCGGCATCATAAATCACTAGAAGTTCCATCCTTCCATATCATCGAGGACGAACCCTAGATTCTTGAACGGCGTGAGGTCTAGACGTTGCATGCCTATGCGAGTTCGGACGTCAGTTCGCGATATAGGGCCGTGGTGGAACATCCCCTTCTCATCGATGACTTCTTTCATGATGATCGTCGCAATGTCGCTTTGGATGCGAAAGAAGTCATCTCTAAGTTTATAATTCGCTTCTCCATGAGATTCTAGCCACTTGTGGATATGATCATCATTTCTGCTCTTAATGCGAAGCTTTTGGTGATCCGTGTTGAACTGAATCATGAGATGGACGATGTAGAATCCATCCTTCTTGCTTGGTTTTGGGACATGGATGCAGGAGAAGTTAGTTTTATGTGCGAAACCCACCTTCTTGTTCCTTTGTTTCTTGATATGCACGTGGCCACCTCTAAAGCTGAAGCCTTGGAGAGCATCATCTAGAATATTCATTATGTGGGTGTAGTCCTTTTTCTCGTAGTCTCTGGAAGGGTCAAAATACACGGTGTGGGAGACTTGCGGGTAAAGAACGATAAGGACGGCGCGCCCGTTGCTGCAGGGAAAAGTCACCTCAAATTATTCCCCATATGAGAGAGAAGGAATGATTGAAATGTACGAAAGGGTTGTCCGGAACTGACTTACTTTGGATGATAAGGCACGAGGACAATTTCCCGGTCCTTATTCTGTACCATGAAGTTTTGGAGGTACTCCCTAGCAGTTTCACACTCAAAGTCGCCGAGACTCAAGAAAGACTCGTGCATGTAGTACGGATCCGCCACACAGATTTGCGAGACTTCTTCACTCTTCATGGCGGAGCTCATATGTAGCGCAAAAAGGCGGACGATAGTAAAATCAAGCCGCCTTGTTAGAAACATCTCAAAGATATGATCAAACCGCAGGAAGAACACCTCCGCGGGCTGTGTGTCGACGTAGAACTTCCCCTCAGGCACACGAGCCGCGTATGTCGGATATCCTGGATCCTTTGAAGCTAGTAGGCTTTTCTCAGTCGACAGCACATGGTCGTGCAGTCTCCTGAGATCCCTTGATAGTGCCTCCAGTGGTTTCGGCGGTAGCATCGGCTCGCCCGTGAGATGGAACATGACCGCACCTTTCACGGGTACATGCTCTTCAGAATGCATCGTCTGGCTGTTGTGTGCTCTGGCTTGTTTGGAGGCAGTTACCTTCCCCGATCTCTTCCTCTCCTTTTTCTTGGGCACACCTTCCAGACCCTTCCTTAACCCCTGCCCAAGTGTTCCCGGGCTAAGTACTGTACGACCCTCGCGCCCGGCTAGTTGAGCCAGTGTTGAGGTGGCATCTTCAGGCGTGTCCTGTGAGGATTTCATGAAGAGAGACCTTTTGCAATCCATGGTACGACCCTGCCCGGTCATATCATCCATATCCTCATTAGCAAGCTGATAGCCCGATTCATCATATGGTTGACTCATCATATCTATGTCACAGTCATATGCGTTTGTATTGAGGTAATCCATAGGGTCGACCTCCGTCTCATCATCCATTCTCTGTTCTACAGGAGAAATTACATCAGCCAGTACTATTGCACCCCCTTCATCATGTCGTCCGCCGCTCTCACCCGGCACTACAGGAGCTGGTAATTGCGTAGGTGGGGTGGTGGTCTCCGCACATGCTTGTTGATGTGTGGTAGTTATTGGTGTGCTCTCGGCCGGCTCCAGACGAATAAGATTCTTCGGCCATAGCAGCACCCAACCCTTGCAGCATCCAATCCGCGGTGGGGTCTCGTCGTCCGCTCCCACATGTTGTACTGGAGGAGGCAAATCCTCGTGCCCTGATTTCACACTGGTCAAGATAACCCTGAAGTGCCCAGCGGGGATCGGCTGGTTGTGGAATGTGCGTTGAGAGGGGTCCATTATCATCCCCTTTCCCACGTCCACCTTCTGGCCTTTGATCAAGTAGAGTATGGTGCACAGGGTTTCTTTCGCCTGCAAACACATATGTCTGTGGCGTAAAACAACCGAAAGGCAACAAAAATGGAATATTATCTATATATATATATATATATATATATGTTGGTGCGACATGTAATTACCGTGACGGCGTCGAGCTCAGCCAAAGACGAAGGCCCACCTAGCGCGCCTGAGACCGAGCACAGGCTGCTATGAGCGGGAGCGGCTGCGAGAGGAGGCCCGGTTGCTTGAGCAAGTGATGGTGCGATGGTGTTGTTGTTCATGGAGTTGATCGCGACGAAACTGGGCATCGGGAAATCATGTACCGTCTTGTCTGGATTTTCCTTCGCCCAGTTGATGACAACTGGAACCAAGTTAGTAGCAAAATCATTTCTGCAGGCAGTTACAGCTGCATTGACTGCTTGCTGTAGCAACTCATATTTGTCCTCGGCTGCTTTTTTCGCGTCCTCAGCTGCTTTTTTCTCGACCGCAAGCATCACCTTTGCATCGATGTCCGCCTGACTAAACTTCTTTCTCTGCTTCTTGGCCTCCGGGCCGTCGTTGTAAAACACCTTCCACGTGGCGCCGTCTCCAGCACCGTGCCCACGACCATATTGCGGCCGCTGGTCCAACGGGAGTCCCTTAAGTTCGTTCAAGGCCGGGTTGAGAGGGGTGTCCCACTTGGGCCTCATCGGAGAAGTAGGGCTTTCGGCTGCAAGCCGGTGTTGCTTCTCCAGTAGTCTAATCAATTTCCACGTGATCTTGTATGTGTAAAAAACCTTTTTCTCCTTGTCCCACTTGTAGCGGGCCCTGATGAAGTCATGCTCCAAGGGGTTGGTGAACTTCGCAAAGGGGTCTGGGAGACCCGCGGCTTCACGTTCCGCGTCCTCCTTATCCCATATGGGCCTTTTACCGAGGTAGCCATGGCTTCCGAGGCGATGCTTCCCTGTGTTCCTTTGCTGAAGGCTTTTGAATTTCGCAGCCTTAGCCTTGGCTGCCTCGGTAGGCAAGTGTCCTTGAACTTTTCGAACTCCTCTTCCGTAAGTGTCGGATTTTCCTGCAAAATCTTGGACAGGGCTTCATCAGCCTCAATAGCTCGTTTCACCCTCCCTTTCCAGGAGGCCAAATCATTGCTGAACATGCCCATGGCGTGATTGTTAATCTTTTTCATCTTCGGATCATCCCACGGTTGTTCTATGTTATCATCCCGGTCGGGGAACTTGAATCTCTTGTGCAACTTCGTTAGGAGCAACTGCGTCAAATGTTCTTTACTCCTTAAGTCATCATCGTTGATGCTCGCGCATTCCCGTAGGATGCATCCTACTTGGTTCCCATAGCACTTGCGAGGTTCTTCCGGCTCTAACGGCTCAAACTTGCCAGGTGCCATCTTTGTGATCACAAGTCGTCCAATCCCTAGTTTGTTAGGTTTTTGTATTCTCTACTTCTTATGCTTCCTCTTTTCTATATCGGCATCGGGGCCGGTACCTTCCCCGCCGGTACCTTCCCCACTGGTCTCGGTGCCGCCATCGGTGCCGGCGCCGTCGGTGTCGATGTTGGCATCAGTACCATAATCGAGGCCGACCTGCAAACCTTGCTTAGCAGTCAAATAGTCGAGGTACTCTTGTTCACCCTCATAATCCATCTCGTCTGCATCTTGGTCAGAAGGCCCAGTTTCTTCGTTGTTCGACATGTTTCCTATGATTAAGTGGCCTCATTTATTTCTAAAAGTATGAATAAATGAGAAATGACATAAAAAGAAATCTATGTGCCAGCACTCGATATGCCAACTATGTGGCACAAATCATGCCTTTATTCACGGGAAATTTCTGCATGACCTTTGCTAAAAAATGGACATATCGAGCGCCTGAAATTCACCGAAACGGAAATGAATCAACATTCCAGCGTAACATAGGCCACTCGGATCATTTTCCAAACATGACATGTCCAAAACATGACATATGCGCACATGTCCAGTTCAAATTTGCATATAAATTCAGCTAATTTTGAAACCTAAATTCATAACTAAATAGATAACCTAATTAATTAACATGAAGAACCCTAGCAGAGAGGGGGGGGGGTTTACAGAGAGTGCAGGGGCGAGGAGGCAGGCCCGACGAC